>NW_006769228.1:0-253 GCF_000442215.2 Lipotes vexillifer
TCTCCCTAAGCCACTAAGTTTTGAGGTGGTTTGTAATACAGCAAAAGCTAATCTATACTATAACACGATTTGGTCAAGTGGGTTTATCCTTGAGAATGCAAGCTTGGTTCAGTATCGGCCAATCAATTCATGTGATTCACTCTATTAGTTAAATAAAAGGAGAAAATCATATCATCATTCTTTTTAGATCGAGGAGATAAAAAGCATCCCATGAGGTTCAAAATCTATTGGGTAGGGTAAATTTTATAAAACT
>NW_006769229.1:0-539 GCF_000442215.2 Lipotes vexillifer
CGAACCCGTGTCCCCTGAATTGGCAGGCGGATTCTTAACCACTGCGCCACCAGGGAAGCCCCAGATTTCTTTTTAAAAACAATGAAACCAGAAGTCAGTGGAGCAACATAGTTAAAGTACTGAAAGAAGAAACTGTCACCCTTGAATTCTATACCCAACAGAAAGTACCTTTCAGAAATTATGGTGAAATGAAAACTTTTTCAGACAAAATGTGAAAGAATTCATCATCAGCAGACCTGCACTATGAGAAATGTTGACATAAGTCCTTCAAGCAGAAGGAAAATTATACTGTTGGGTTGGCCAAAAAGTTCATTTGGGTTTTTCTGTAAGATGGTATGGAAAAACCTGAACGAACTTTTTGGTCAACGCAATATATAAAAGTCTGGATCTACACAAGACAGTTAAGAGCAGTAGAAATGAGATGTTCCAACTAATAAATGAAGAGGGAATGATATAACTAGAATATCACAATTTTAAAATTATTTATTTATTTTTGGCTGCATCAGGTCTCAGTTGCAGTGGGCGGGCTCTTCGTTGTG
>NW_006769230.1:0-3462 GCF_000442215.2 Lipotes vexillifer
TGGAGTGGCTAGGCCCGTGAGCCATGGCCACTGAGCCTGTGTGTCCAGAGCCTGTGCTTCGCAATGCGAGAGGCCACAACAGTGAAAGGCCCGCATACCGCAAAAAAATAAATAAATAAAGATCTGCATTCCCCTAGTACCTCTGAGTTTCAGCTTCTTTCTGTTTTTGTTTGTTCAAAAATGTTTGTATGTAGCCCTGACTCTTGAATGATAGTTTAGTTGGGTATAAAATTCTATATTGACAGTTACTTTCCCCCCTGCACTTTGGAGATACTGTACCATTATCTTCTGGCCTCTGTTGTTGCTGTTGAGTGGTCTACTGAAGACATCTTTGGAGATAGTTCATCTTTTTTTTTTTGGTTGATTGTAAGTTTTTGTCTGCCTTTGGTGTTCTGCAGATTCACTGTGACTTGTCTAGGTCTGGATCGGTTTACTTACCTATTTGGGACTCATTGCAGTCTTTGAATCCTTGATATATGTGGATCCATATATTTTTAAACCAATTCCAGAAAAGTCCAAGCCATTATCGCTCCAGATTTTTGCCTCTTTACCATTTTCATTCGGTGCTTCTGAAATTCCTTTTAGGCAGATAGGATCCCCATTTCGTCTTCCATGTCTCTTAACCACTCATTCTTTCTGTTTCTTTATGTTTCACTTTTGCACTTTGGGCAAAATTTCCTCAGATATAACTTTTATTTTATCAGTCTTCTCCTCAGCAGTGTCCAACATGCCTTTTAACCTGTCCAGTTCATTTTCATTTTTAATGATTATATTTTTAATTTTTATAGATTATATTTAGTTCTTTTTTATTTCTATCCAATTTCCAACTTCTTTCTTTTAGCACTCTACATCCTTACTTTATATATGTTTCATATTTTCTTTCTTATTGGAATTTTATTTTCTCCTGTTGTTGGGGTTTACTCTTCCTGGTTGTCTTCTTTGCTCTCTCACTTATGGTAGCTGTTTTCCTTGTTTCTTCTGTAATTTTATTTTATGGTGAGCTCTTCTTTGTCACTGCTTGTTTTCTTTTGTAAGGATCCCTTGTAGCCTGGATTGTGGAACCATTCTCCCACAAAGTTTTATAAGGTACTTCAGAGTATCACTGACGAGGAATAGATTTTTATGTTAATTTCTTGGTTTGTGGGCTTCTGGGTAAATTCTTCTGGGTTTATACTATTAATTCAAACCCGAGATCCACACAAGGCACAGGCCTGAGGTTGGCTGCATCAGGGGAGATTTTCTGTTTAAATCTAGGCAAAAGAGAGGAGCTTCATTATTCCCTCCCTGTGCTGACTGGCAGATAGTCTTCTAGAAAAATCTTCTATGGGGGAGTGCTCCCATTCCCCCCTTCACGGACACTCAGAGCACATGGGTGTGGAAACCCCACACTGAAGCAGTCAGATTACCCTGGTGATAACCTTCTCACTCCTTCCCCAAGGTCAGTTAGACAATCTGCTCATATAGTAGCTACTCTGTTTTCAGTTTCCTCTTTATCCTTGTAAATAACCTCCTTTCTTTCTTGGGAAGTCAGCTATGCATTTAAAATAATCTTTATTGTATTTTGTCCAGCATTTCTTTTTATTTTAATCCAACATTTCTAAGTGTTTGTAGAAAGGCGTTTTTCTGGTTTTCCCATACACCATCTTGTTAGAACCCGAGGTCTCTAATCTCCTTCCACCTCAATTTCTCCACTTAGAAGGTAGGAATAATGTTGCCTTCTACAAAGAGTTATCAGGATCAAGTAAGGATTTACATAATCGATCTAGCCACAGGGTAAGTACTCAATAAATGCTAGCAATAATGATTACTGTTACATTGATATCATATGTGTTTTTTCTTTTTATTGATATTTGTGGGTAGACTAGCTGGAGACCTTTGAAAATAAAATAGCTAATTTTCTCCCAATGCAGGTTGTGATCTTTAATTGTACCATATTTATTCTCAGAGGGAGGTGGGGAAAAACCAATAAAACTAAAAGTCAGGGTTCACATGGTATGCTAATTACAATAATGTATATTATTTCGTATCATCCATATAATAACCCCATGACATAGGATGTTGTAACAGTCAGGATGGTAACAAACAGCCCCATGATTTTAGGGGTAGTTGATCCAACAAAAGTTACCTTCTTGCTCAAGCTGCATGTCCAGTGCAGGGCAGCAGAGGACCCAGCATGTCAGAGCTCCTTAGGGCTCTAGGTTGACAGAAGTTCCACCATCTTGCACCTGCACCCTGTACAACAGGTGGGGAACTGGAAAGCTGTGCGTGGACTTTTCACTGTCTCAATCTCTCATAACTTACTATCCCAAACTAGTCATGTGGCCCTGGTCAACTCTAAGGAGTCGAGGAAATATAACGAAAGTAATGGGGTTTGGGGTGATTACATCTGTCTCTGCCACAGGCAGGATGGAAAGACAGGAACTTTTCTCAGACGCCCTCTAAGTGTCCAGCACTGTGCTAGGCATGTGTCCTACTTTCTCAACTCTCAACAGTCCTTCAAGGTAGCTTTGCGTATGAAGAAACAGGAGCTGGAGAGGTTAAGGAACTCATGTGAGATGCCACTTCTAATAAGTGGTAGAGCCAAAATTTGGATTCTACCTTCTGACTCCACGTTATCTGCTTCTGCCAGGGGACAAAAAGGGCCAGAGACACGCAGGGAGGTGAGAGGAGCCCAGAGGTCAGCACTGGACATGTTGGCATTGAGAGGTGATGCTGCCTCTCCCTGAAGCCCCAGCAGCAGGGGAGCCTGATCAGCCTTCCAATTCACCTGTGTGAGGGGTTCACCCCTTGGCTTCAGGGGCTAGTCATGCCGTGCCAGACATATGTGTAGTTGTGGACACAGTCCAAAGTCAGGCATGAATGCTGTGTGGTAAGTGTGAGTTTGGATCCTTGGTGCCGTAGGCTGCTGTGCTTGCAGGGGCCACCCAGGCTCCCCTGGGACATACACTTGGGAGCTCATGGACCAGAAAGTTCCTCATGCTCTCAGCCTCTGTCCCCTGACCTGTGGCTGCCTTTGTTTGCATGTCTGCTTTGCTCAGGAAGCTGGGGTCTTCATCTAATTTATCTCAGTGTCCAGGACAGGGCCTGACCCTGAAGAGGCCTCAGGAAAGGCTCTTTGGTGGGACAGGACTGACTGTTCTGACATCCTTGAGAGCAGGTTGTTACAGACCTGTGTTGCCCGGGCTGTCGAGGAGAGGACAGGGGGCGCCGGGGCTGGGTCCAGGCCTGGCCGCTGCGTTCGTGTGACTCTGGGATGGCAACTTCTCTCCCTCAGCCTCCGACTCCCATCCCGGATGGTGGTGTTGGGGGGCAAAGTGATCCCAGCGGGTCTGAGGTTCTCTGGGATTCTGGGATCTGTCTTCACCTTCCGGCATGCCTGAACCTTGGGAAAGGTTTGGTGAGGGATCAAACCCCACAGAGGACCCAGCTGAATTCTTTTTTTTTTTTTTTTTTTTTTTTTTT
>NW_006769231.1:0-529 GCF_000442215.2 Lipotes vexillifer
CATAGCAGCATAATGAGTGCATTTAGGTACGATGATTCTAAGTGAAATAAGTCACAGAGAAAAGGAAAGATCATAAGATATCAATAATACAGGGAATGTAAACTTGGCTACACATGGACTGAATTACAAAACAGAAGAGAGTCTCTCATTTAGAAAACAAACTTATGCGTGCATAAGGGGAAAGCTGAGTGGGGGTGTTGCATAAAACCAGAGATTGAAATCAGCACAGATACCTTTCTAGAAGCCAAATATGTAATAGACAAGACCTACTCCTTGCTCCAAGAAATGGACTCAACACTCCATATTCAACGCATAGGAATAGACCTGACTGTTAGGAATCTTAAAACCTATGTATTTGTATGTCTCCATAAGAGAGAATCAAGCGTGTGTAGAGCAACATAAACGCAGCAGTGAAAATCAGCCAAATCCCATTATAAAAATAAAATTCACAACCGAAACACAAAGGCAGTGAAATAGAGAGACATTCTTACATAATTCATTCAGGACTCGTGATGAAACCTGGATTTAC
>NW_006769235.1:0-1600 GCF_000442215.2 Lipotes vexillifer
AGTCCGCCTGCCGATGCAGGGGACACGGGTTCGTGCGCCGGTCTGGGAAGATCCCACATGCTGTGGAGTGGCTGGGCCTATGAGGCATGGCCGCTGAGCCTGCGCGTCCGGAGCCTGTGCTCTGCAATGGGGGAGGCCACACCAGTGAGAGGCCCGCATACCACACACACACAAAAATGCCATCAGTAAAAAGTCTACAAACAATGACTGCTGAAAGGGTTGTGGAGAATGCATACCGAGTATGCTGCTGGTTGGATGTAAACTGGCAACAGCTAATAATGAGAACAGAACAGAGCTGCGTTTAAAAGGTAAAAATTGAGCTACCATATGATCCGGCTGATCCATTAATGGGCCTATAACCTAAGAAGACCAGAATCAGAAAGACACAGGCAGACAAACATGTACTGCAGCAATATTTACAATAGGCAAGACATGGAAGCAAACAAAATGTCCATCAACAGATAAATGGACAAAGAAGAAGTGGTACATGTACCTAATGGAATATTAGCCTCGGAAAAAATGAACAATGCCATTTTCATGACTAACGGTGAGCCTAGAAATAATCATATTACGTTAAGTAAGTCAAAAGGAAATGACAAATAATCTATGATATCATTTATACATGTTATCCTAAAATTGCTAGCAAGGAACATATTTCCACAGAAAAAGACACTCAGAGACTTATAAAACAAACTAATGTTTAAGCAAATGAAAGGTATGTGGAATGGATTAATTAGGATTATGGTCTTAACATACACATACTCATGTATATGTTTATAAACATATAAAATATATAAATCATTTAATGACTATTACATATAAAATATATAATCACCAAACACTTATGAAATACCAAGGGAGGTCTACTTAACACCCTGTAGTTAGTTACATGGGAACAGGATCCAAAGATGAAGAGATATATGTATGAATAATTGACCAGATTCTGTACACCCAGACAATCACAACACTCAAATTTACTCTAATATATAAATTAAACTTAAAAATCAAGCATAAATAAGGAGACATAAGTTTCTGGGGGTTTATCCTGGAACATTCCACTCTAATTTGCAAACTAGGAACACGACTTCCGTTAAGGCTCTGCAGCTCTTTTAACCAAAGCTGGGAATACAGTAATCTGCCTCCTTGTTGCCATTTCCCACAACAGCAGCTTTAATCCCAGTGCTAATGGTCACTTAATATTCACAAGGACTGCAGGGCTTTAAATGACACCTGCCCTCAAAACTATGTCCTGGGGTCAGGAATGGACATTAATATTCAAGAGAGGGCAAACTCTCAAGAAGACAATTTCAAGAGGTAAGTTTGTTCACATTGTTTCTCTTTCTTTTAAAGGACATGAAAAAATATTCAAAGTCAAGAATTATTAGAGACATGCAAATTTAAATTACAAAAAGGTATCACCTCACAGTAGTCTGAATGGCCAAAAACAACAAAAATGTCTGCAAACAATAAATGCTGAATGGGTTTCTGAGAATGGATACACTCCTATGCTGTTGATGGGATGTAAACTGGTAACAGCCACTAATCAGAACAGAATGAAGGTGCCTTTAAAAGGTATCAGTTGAACTACCACATGATCCTG
>NW_006769236.1:0-658 GCF_000442215.2 Lipotes vexillifer
AAAATGCCATCATCATGCAGTGAGGGATAGTAAAAGAAACATCCCTAAGTTATTTGTTGCTTTGACGTTACATACCACTTTTCCTGTGACAGATCCCCAGAGAAATGGCTCTCTGATCCCCATATCAGACAAAGGTGTGCATGGTAACTGGATTGCTTTTGAGTCATGCACCCTCTGATTCATACGCTTCCTTGCTTCTCAAAAGAAGGGTCCTGGAACTATATCCCTGTACAGAAAACCAGAGAATAAATATTGAATATGGATATTCTCCCAGGAAAATTAATTTCACTCAAATATTTAGAAAAAGCATTTTGAATTTTTGTGCTCTCAAAACACTTTGTCACACATGGACATAAATTAATCAAAATTCTTCATGTCTTCAGTTTGATAATTCACTACTTTTGGTTTGTAGTTTATTCTGTTCCACAAACATCTTAAAAGCATAAATTTAAAGCATAAGTTTAAAGCCAGAAAAAAACACACAGGATAATTTAGAATATAAAGAAGATACAGAATAATAAAGTTTAGGACAGACATGGACTAATTCCTGATGTAACTTCCAAAAATTTCAATGAGGAATATAAAAGCATTAGTCAAGGGCTTCCCTGGTGGTGCAGTGGTTAAGAATCCGCCTGCCAATGCAGGGGACATGGGTTTG
>NW_006769237.1:0-203 GCF_000442215.2 Lipotes vexillifer
GTGGAGAAAAGGGAACCCTCTTGCGCTGTTGGTGGGAATGTAAATTGATACAGCCACTGTGGAAAACAGTATGGAGGTTCCTTTAAAAACTAAAAATAGAGTTACCATATGATCCAGCAATCACACTCCTGGGCATAAATCCAGAGCAAACCATAATTCAAAAAGACACATGCACCCCAATGTTCATTGCAGCACTATTTACA
>NW_006769239.1:0-1591 GCF_000442215.2 Lipotes vexillifer
CTCACGGGCCCAGCCACTCTGTGGCATGTGGGATCTTCCCGGACCAGGGCACGAACCCATGTCACCTGCATCGGCAGGCGGACTCTCAACCACTGTGCCACCAGGGAAGCCCAGCAAATGCTTTTTGCATGAGTGAAAGTCAAGAGTAATTTTCCTTCCTGGGCCCCCAGCTGCTGAACACTTAGGAGTTCTGGAGCACGAAGTTACGCTTATGAGCAAATGAGAAACTAAAGAGGCACTTCTACTTGTAAACTCCTTGGACGTCAGTCCAGTGCTCCATGACTACCTCATGAACGTTAGCACTATTACCAGATTACCAAGGAATTTGCTACTAAACAAAGCTATGAATTAGTGGTGGTGATTTCCTGGGCAGTGCAAGGCCTGGCAAATCTAGAACCCTCTTTTGCCTCTCAGACAGAGGCCTTTGGGAGTGAGATAAAAAGTAGCCTTGTGTAGCTGCAGGCTGGCCCCCTGGGCAAATAAAGAAGCATGTTATCTGCATCTAAATAGTCTCTGAAGGTTGCTGGTTGGAGAGTGATGACCACAGTGGTAAGTCCTTCAAGTTTGGGAGAGTGGAAAGCAGGGTCCCAAGGGCTTCTGTCAGTGACAGGAGCCTGAGTTGTCAGAGGGAACCGTGGCCATAAAACCACTGAAGGAATTAAGAAATGGCTTGTTGTCATCAAAAGCATGTATTCAAGCACCTGTCTTCTTAGACCAATCGCTAGTCATGTAGAATGAGTCCCTCATCCAGTTCTGACCCCTGAGAGCTGACAGCCTAAAACGGAGATGTCTTTTTCCTTTCATTCACTGCATGGATGTTTACTGAGCTGGGGATGTAAAGATAAAATTCAGTCCCCATTTCACAGAGCTCACAGTTCACCCTCATGAAATAAAGGGAGTTATAGAAACAGGGAGTTGATGATAACTGAAATCAGTGTGAATATGACGTGCCAGAAGAGGTCGTGTCATGTAGTGACCTGCAAGGGTGCTGTCAGGAATTTTGGAAAGGAGGAGTGTTTAGCTTTAAGTAATCAGGGAAGGCTGTGTAGGAGAGGTAGCTTAAAAATAGCGTTGGCTTGAGAGATACCCCAGAATCCCTAGGAAGGAAGGCCCTAAAGTCCCTGAGTTGGGAAGAAGAGCCCTCTTGGCAGAGGTGGTGATAATCCACTGGATGAGGGACTTTGGAGGTGGAGGGGAATGAAAATATTCTACAATGATTGTGATGGTGGTTACACAACTCTGACTATACTAATTGTATGGTATGTCAATTGTATCTCAATAAAGCTGTTTTTGTTTTTGTTTTTTTTAAAGAATCTACTAGAGAGGAATAGATATAGGGACAGCAAGTCTGATAGGTCTGGGGTTACAAAAGTTTAGGAAAGAGACTCCCATCACTCATTAGGACTTTGGCCTTGAGGGAGTATTGAACTTGTGGAATGAAATGGAAAGATGGGCAGCATTTTGCATCTAACAAAATGTAAGCCAAAAGGGACACATAGATTGAGTACCTGTGCCATCACCAGGGTACCAAGACAGAATCGTAGAGAAAGCAGACCTCTCTTCCCTAGGTTAACTTGATTTGGAAGGGAAA
>NW_006769241.1:0-464 GCF_000442215.2 Lipotes vexillifer
GCCCTAATCCTAACCCATACGCTAACACTAACCCTTGGCCTAACATGTACGCTAAGCCTAAAGTGTTGTCGTACCCTCACCTGTACCCTAAACCGTCCCCTTTCCCTAAAACTAACCTTAAGCCTAACCCTAACACTAACCCTTACCCGAAGCCTTAACCTAAGTAAGCCGTTACCCTAATCCTAAACCTTACGCTAACACTAAAACATGTCCTAACACGTACGCTAACCCTCAACCGTTGTCGTACCCTAACCTGTACGCTAAACCATACCCGTTCAAGACGCTTTCCTGACACTCCTCACACTTGCAGAGCCAGTGCCTTTAACGTCCTGTTTGGCACACTTTGCAAGTTCTGCGTAAGATGGACAGAAATGGGGAGAACAAACGCGATACTAGCTGTCGGTGTTTGGACGAGCACATTGAACTCTAATTTCCCGCCAGCAAGAAGAATGAACCAAAGCCTC
>NW_006769242.1:0-3435 GCF_000442215.2 Lipotes vexillifer
ACGAACCCATGTCCGCTGTATCGGCAGGCGGACTCTCAACCACTGCGCCATCAGGGAAGCCCTACCTGACCTCTTTGAAAGATGTGTATTGATGTATAGTAGGATCAAAAGGCATTTTGGATGGAGGGAACAACACGAATGAGTGTATTTAGGTGACCAGTAATTCAATGTGATTAAAGCTTTGCTTGAATAAATAGGAATACAGGGAAATAAATTTGGGAAGGTAGATCAGGATCAGATCATAAAGAACCTCAATACCTAGAGACTTTTGGACTTAATTGTAATAGTATAGTCAGTGGGGAGCCAATGAAGATTTTTTGAACAGAGTGTGCTTCAGTGTAATTACTCTGCCAATATTGTGTAGGTCAGTTGGAGAGATGGGGAACAGAGACCAGAGAAGGAAAAGACCAACTGGGCTGTTGCAGTAGTACAAAAAAACTAAGTGATGGAAAGAAAGAAAAAGCTATAGTTGAAAGAAATCACAAGAGTGGAGTGAGCAGGTCTGCAAAAGATGAATATATATGCTGGGTTTTAATAACAAAGAGGTGTGTAAGCTTTGGTGGCTCAGAGGATAGTGGCTGGATACTGGTCCAGGTTGACAGACCTGGAACACAGATGAAGAACAGATGTCGGAGGAAAGATGAGTTTTGTAGAGTTTTGAGGTGCCAGAGGGCATCCATATGAAAATGTTTTTCAGAGAGTTGGTCCCTTGACACACTTCCCTTGGCTTCTGTGACACTCTTCTCTTGATCATCCCATCTCTGAACGTTCTTTACAGACACCTACTTTATCTGCCTACCTTTAATGTTGATAATACTCTGAGTTACATCCTTAAGCCTCTTTTTACTTTACTCCAGGCTTTTCTAGCCATATTCCAAAGCATAGGCTTACTAAGCTAGGACCTCCCCCTCAGCTCTCATAGCAATAGGCTTGGAGCAGACCTCCCATTTACCCAGGTATGCCATACATTGATCATTTTCTACTTATTATGGCATGTAAAAGGTTGAAAGCCAGCAATCTATACATCCTTCCTGGATGATCTTCTTGGAGTCTATGACTTCTAGTCCCATTTTTACAACTCAAGCATCCAAGCCCCAGGCATGTTTATACAACTCTACTGCAATACCTTAAACAGCACATAGGCATGTCAAATACAGCATGTCAAAACTGAATTTCCCCCTTTTAATTCCTACATTTAAATCTTTCCTCTTTAGTTCTTGATAATGGCACTGTCACCACTTACTAACTTAGAGTCAACAAACTGAGTCGTTTAGAATATACTTCTCTTGACATATGTACTCTTTCTACTTCTTAAATAATATCTGATCCCAGGCAGAGAGGGGATGTAGTTCTGTACTTAGACTTTTTCTCCCTATTTTTCCATTCCCTGTTGAACTGAGAAAATAGGTGCATTGGGCCACGTAGGAACACACAAATTTAAACTTTGTTCTTTCATTCATCCGTCCACTGACTGTTTTGTCTCACCCTCCTGTGCTCACTCCTATCCTTTAGTGTTCCTCCCTTGACTTCAAGCCTCACATTCAACTGGTGTGATTTAGCCAGAGAATCAAAGGAATTGATGGGTGATAGAAGCTTAAATGTAAGTTCCTGTAACTCTAAGTGGCCAGGATTTTATGAGCTTGAGCCAATTAACAAAAAGATAGCAACTCAAGTTTTCATTTTTCTCCTCTGTCCTTTTGCTGCTAGTTAGGACCTATAGACAAGAGCTGGAGAGAAATGAAACAGAAACGACCTAATTAAATTTCATACACCAGGATGCTTTTGGTCACAAGTGAAGAAAATTTAGCTCCAAACTGGTTTACACAAGGAATTTTGTTATCATACATATTGTAGTCCAGAAGTAGGTCAGTCATTTAGACATGTTTGACAAAGGCTCAAGCTCTATTTCTGAAATTATTTTCACCTGTAATAAATGAAATATTTGTATGAAAGCTTTACAGTCAACAGGATTGTGTGGTTTGTTCTCTTCACCTCAGAGTCAAACAACATTTTGCATTTCTTACTCCTATCCCCCACTGGGTAGTTTAGGTGTCTGGTATCTTCGTTCTTCAATTCTTTGTATTTTCTTTGTTCTCAGTTTGGCTACCAGGAAGCATCTTTCCTTGGAAGCCCTACAGTGGCTTAGGCCTCCTCTTTTCTAAATGATTCACTGGTGTGGGGGTAGGATTACCATAATTAGCTTGGCCAGGGAAGACCCATCTCTGGAGCTGAGGTCAGTTTACAAGCTGAAAGACTGCTACACCATGGGGAAAGCTAAAATAGGTCTTGGTAGGTGAGCCACAATGTCATCTATACTTTATGCTGACAAAAAAAAAAAGAAGAAGAAGAAGAAGAAGAAGAAAAAAAGAAATAAAGGAGGTAAAATTTCAAGTGAAAATGTTTATTTTACAGTATTACAATTCTCCAACTAAGAATACTCCAAAATTAAGCAGAAAAAAACTAGTTATTTTATTTTCATATTTTCTGACCTGGCGGGGTGGTGGGGTGGTGGAAATGTCAAATTCTGGAGAATCAAGATGAAATAACTTGACTATACTATTCTAAAAATGTGTGCATCCAGATAATCCTGAACCACGCTTGAATGGCCTAACTGTGATGCATCAGTCCGGTGATAATGACACAGTGGTGTTAGAATCAGAATGTCAAGTTCCAGTGCAAAAGGTAAGAGTAAAGTTATTTTTTCTCACAAATATTGAAGGGATTTAAAATTGAATATAGAAATGGCACAGAGGTATTTTAAGCCCTAATTTGAATGAATTTTGGATCTCTAAGCCTAATTTTTGCCTACTTATTAAAAAAAAAAAAGTTAAACTGTGAGCAACACTCTTCCCCATCCTCTACCTTCAGTCCCCATATTTGTGTTTAATTGTAAATTCTATAATGCTGGTATTTGCCAGCTATCCTGATTTTAAAACATGTTATAAAACTATCTTTTAGAATCTGTTGTAGGTGATTTCCTCATGGAGTCTTTGGTGCACTTAATCTCAAACCACACATTGATCAGTCTTTCAACAAGTGTTCTAGATGTTTGGGATACATTAGATACACCAGGTACTATTCTAGACATTTGAATCTAGTAACTGTCAGAAATGGACTATGAATGAGATATTCACATATCCCCTCTTTTTTCTCTCCCTCCCTTCCTTCCATTCTTTCCTTTCTTTTTTCCTTGTAAGTACTTCAGAGGACAAATCTTACTGCTTGGGCACGCTTAGGAATATCTGACATTTCACCATGAGGAGCATATTGCTTTGGCCCTTGTTTTTTCTTATTCTTAGAATCTTTGACTTTCTTACATACTGCTCTGCTAATAATTATTATCATCAAAGATTACCTATGTTTAATATGGGTGTTTTGGGGCTTCCCTGGTGGCGCAGTGGTTGAGAGTCTGCCTGCCAATGCAGGGGACACGGG
>NW_006769243.1:0-1482 GCF_000442215.2 Lipotes vexillifer
ACATGCCATGGAATATCAGTCAGCAATGAAATCAATGTCATCAGGCCCGTAGCATCTTAGTGGTTGGATTTAGTTCCGATGATTCCTAGTCAAATAGGTCACACGGAAAAAGAAACATCATACGGTATCACTAATACACGGATTGTAAACTTTTCTACACATGGAAGGAATTACAAAACAGAAGAGAGTCTCTCATGTAGAAAACAAACTTATACTTGTGTAAGGGGAAAGCTGAGTGGGGGTGCTGCATAAAACCAGAGATTGAAATCAGCACAGATACCGGTCCAGAAGACAAATACGTAATAGACAAGATATACTCCTTGCTCCACGAAATGGACTCAACACCCCATATTCAACGCATAGGAATAGACCTGACTGGTAGGAATCTTAAAACCTATGTATTTATATGTCTCCGTAAGAGAATCAAGCGTGTGTAGAACGACGTAAGCGCAGCAGTGAAAATCAGCCAAATCCCATTATAAACATAAATTTCAAAACCAAAACACAATGACAGTGAAATAGAGAGAAATTCTTACTGAATTCATACAGGGCTCAGGATGAAACCTGGATTTACCACATCTACACCCACAGCTGTGTGAGACATAATGCTGGACACTAGGGGCTGACAGGATTGGTGAGGTTTGGTAAGCAAAGGCAAACCCTTTGAAGTCATACTGCATGGTATCCATTCCATGGGGCCCAACTCCCCAGGTTTAATGGATTCTTCCTTCCACTAAAACATTCATGGGAAACCTAGAGTATGGTCCACCGTGTGATTGGGAAAGGTTCCTAAAATGCATCTCAGTTTATGTGCCCGGGAACACGTGTTGGCCATTCAAGACGCTTTCCTGACACTCCTCACACTTGCAGAGTCAGTGCTTTTAACGCCCTCTTTGGCACATTTTGCAACTTCTGCGTAAGATGTACAGGAATTGGGCGAACCAACGAGAGACTAGCTCTAGGTGTTTTGGCAGGCACATTGAACTCTAATTTCCCAACAGCAAGAAAATTGAACCAAAGCCTCAGCATGCAGTGCCTGATGCAGACTAGGGTCTGAAGCAATCCTGCGGGATGGCGGCCAGCTCACAAGAAAGCGAGGGGAGGAAAGGAGCTCAGGGCCACTGTATTTCACAAACCTGCAGAGTTATAGATGACAGCTTTCGTCCAAAAATATATTGAAGTAAGGCTGCGAAGAGAACATGAAAGTGAGGCAGAATTGCAGGAAACCGATTTCAGGAGGTGGTTTGGAATTGCATTGAAAGCCTATGAAAATAGGCAGAACGCCGATCAGGATGCCCTTGGCCAAAAGCGGCGTATGCATTTTTTCCTCAATATATTCAAGAAAAAACGCATTCGCCCCTTTTGGCCAACCAAGCCAGCTTGCAAAGGAAATCTGCGTTACAACGAACTCGCACTTCCCCGCGGTCAAAAAGGCCATCTGAAAAAAGTGTAAGATCCAGAAAGGCAGGACAGGCCAGGGAG
>NW_006769244.1:0-16133 GCF_000442215.2 Lipotes vexillifer
AGCACAGGGAACTATACTCAATATCTTGTAATAACCTATAATGGAAAAGAATCTGAAAAGGAATATATATATATATACATCTGAATCACTTTGCTGTACCCCTGAAACTAACACAACATTGTAAACCAACTATACTTCAATAAAAATTTAAATTAAAAAAATAAATAAATAAAATTAAGACAACATAAAAAAAGAGCTATTGCAATCTCAATTTTGAGAAAAGAATAATAAAGAAGATTAAAGCCAATACAGGCTGAGATGTTGGGTTGTTGGTTACTCACTAGCTAAGTTAATTTTCTCTGATACTTGGGCATGGGCAGAAAGATGAATCACTGCTTTTCATGTGCTTTCCGTCAAAACAGTAAACTTTATTTTTTTTTAAGTATTTTAAAATATTTATTTATTTATTTTTGGCTGTGTTGGGTCTTCGTTGCTGTACATGGGCTTTCTCTAGTTGCGGCGAGCGGGGGCTACTCTTCGTTGCAGTGCACGGGTTTCTCATGGCAGTGGCTTATCTTGTTGCAGAGCACAGGCTCTAGGCGCACGGGCTTCAGTAGTTGTGGCACGTGGGCTCAGTAGTTGTGGCTCATGGGCTTTGTTGCTCCGCGGCATGTGGGATCTTCCCAGACCAGGGCTGGAACCCGTGTCCCTTGTGTTGGCAGGCGGATTCTTAACCACTGCACGACCAGGGAAGTCCCAAAACAGTAAACCTTAAATGCTTGAGAAGGATCAGCTGTATTTGTCTACACATCGTTCAGCCAAACAAGATGGTGGATTCCAGGAGAGCAGAGTCTTTGTATTATTTTGGGCAGCTAGTACCAGGCCTGTCTTAAGGTGAGGCTGTAATAAATGAATGAATGAGTGAGCATTTACCCAGATCCTCGAGTAAAGATATCTTGGCTTTCCAACTGCTCTCTTACTGCTCATGTTTGAAGTGTTTCTCCAGGGTTACTTCCAGGTAAGCAGGCAGGCACCTTTGTGTTCTGAACTCCTAGTGAGCAGCGATGCTGTGTGTTCACCTCTAGTCCCAAGTCTAGTCTTCTCCAATCACCAGTTTAACTAGGAAAAATTTCTGATCCCTGGAAACAAGTATCAGATTTGTTAGATAAATTAAAGTTGAACAGTTCAATTCAAAATGTGTTTTTTAAAAATACCTACTGTGTGCAGGCACTATGCCTCCTGGTTAGAACTTACAAAAGTAAGTTATGACAAAGAGAGGAGAGAGGGGAGGAAAGAAGGGAGAGGGGAGAGAGAGTAAGTGATCAGAGCTGAGGAAGCTTGGAAGAGAGGTACTTTGCCTGTGGACCTAAAAGAGGCTTCCCGGAGGTGATGATGACTCACGTCCTGAATGTTGAAAGATGAGATAGAATTATCAAAGCAAAGACATGTAGAAAGGAAATTTCAGGTTGGGGATACGGCTTGAGTAGAGGCAGAGAATCTGGGTCAGTGTGAACGGGGTGGATGTCAACAACCGGACAGGTCCGTATTGCCAAAGCATAGAGTATGAGGCAGGAATGTCTACAAATGTCCTTGTAGACCAGGCTGAGACTTAATTTGGAGAGCTGTGGCAGAACACTTCAGGATTGCAAGCAGGGCCAATTGCACCCATCTGAATTGCCATGGATCTCTGACTCCCCCTTTGACCTCTCTTTACCCTCATTCTTCACCTCCATGTATTTCTTGTGCATGCGGGGTGTCCTTCCCATGCTTTATAAAGCACTGGAAGCAAAAAACATGGCCCACTTAGACAATCAAGTTTTCTCCCCCAGAGACTTTGTAAATTATCATATGAGACAAGATGACTTCTAATGCATTATGGTTCACAGGCTACAGTGCACTGATAAAAGCAAGGACATTCACATGGAAAATGGTGAAGGCCTCAACCATTACTTTCCATTACTTTCAAACTTTATGCTTAGCAACTGACTTCATCCCATTAAGGTCCAAAGTGGAGAAAAGGAAGCTCATTCCAAAATTGAGGCAACGAACTCTTTCAGGAAACTGCTTTATTTCATCAATTACTTTGTTGTAGACAGTCTTGCATATTCTTTTTTTCTTTTTAAAAAAATTTTACTGAAGTATAGCTGATTTACAATGTTGTGTTAATTTCTGCTATACAGCAAAGTGATTCAGTTATACATATATATATTCTTTTTCATATTCTTTTCCATTATGGTTTATCACAGTATATTGAATATAGATAGTCCCCTGTGCTACATAATAGGACCTTGTTGCTTATCCATCCTATATATAATAGTTGGTATCTGCTAATCCAAATCTTGCATATTCTGGATGCAGTGAAATCAGGGGTAGTTTGTAATCAACAACTGTCCCCAGTTGTTGGTTTTCAGCCCTAGAATGGCAAGAATCAGGGTGTGGTGGTGATAGAACATGAAAGCCACAAGCAATATCAGCTCCAGAGTTAAAGACAACTTCTTCCCCAACAATCTCTTGCTCTGGTTCTTACCTCCTTGCGTGCTTCTATTAGTGCTAAAAGGAACGCAAACCAAAGGCTCTTGGATGTAAGAAAGGCCAGGCTGATTTGGAAATATGTCTGTACTCTGAAATTCACTTAGCAGGTGTTGTGGACTGAATGGTGCCCCCTCCCATTCATATGTTGAATCCCTAGCCACCAAAGTGACTGTATTTGGAAATCAGCCAAACAAGATGGTGTATTTGGAGATAGGGCCTTAAACGAGGTAATTACGATAAAATGAAGACATAATGGTAGGGCCCTAATTTAATAAGACTGATGTCCTTATAAGAGGACCAGACACCAAAGGTATCTATCTTTCTCTCCTTCCCTCTCCCCTCCTCATGTGTACAGTGGAAAGGCCATGTGAGGACACAGCAAGAAGGCCTGCCTGCAAGCCAAGGAGGTTGGCCTCAACAGAAATCAACCCTGCCGGCACCCTGATCTTACATTTCTAGACTCCAGAACTGTGAGAAGATAACGTCTGCTGTTTAAGCCACCCATTCTGTGGCATTTTGTTATGGCGGCCTGAGTAGACTAATACACCAGGATTACTATACATATAACATAACCTCTGCTTTGTGAAATTCAGAGAGCCCAGTGCATGCTGGAGTATACCAGGAGTATACACAGGCTCTTTTTCCTTAACCAAGCAAACAAAACCAAAAAACTTTCTTATTAGTTGTATAAGGAACACACATGGGCATAATAAAATGTTCATATAGTACACATGGGATTTCAGGAAGTTTAAACTCTCTCTCGTCCCAGACACTCACCCTGCCACCTTCCTTTCCTAGAGGAAAATAGTGCTATTAATATATTAGAATACAGACAGATCGATGGATATAGATTAACCTCTCTTTTAATATGAATGAGAACATTCCATATACACTGTTCTTTTTTTAAAATTTATTTATATTTATTTATTTATTTATTTATTTATTTTTGGCTGCATTGGGTCTTTGTTGCGGTGCGCGGGCTTCTCACTGTGGTGGCTTCTCTTGTTGCAGAGCACGGGCTCTAGGCACATGGGCTCAGTAATTGTGGCACGCGGGCTCAGTAGTTGTGGCTCGCGGGCTCTAGAGCACAGGCTCAGTAGTTGTGACACGAGGGCTTAGCTGCTCCGTGGCATGTGAGATCTTCCTGGATCAGGGCTCAAACCCGTGTCCCCTGCATTGGCAGGCAGATTCTTAATCACTGTGCTGCCAGGGAAGTCCCCACATATACTGTTCTGAATCTTGCTTTTTTTTTTTACTTATTAACTTAAAACTCATTTCACAGTAGATGCGTATGTAGAGGGACCTCATATTTTTAAAACTTTGATTTCCATGATTTATAAGGATATAGCACAAATTATATAACCTGTCTTCCGTTGAAAGGTCATTTAGGTTTTTTCAGTCTTTGTGCGTCAATAGAAATGATACCACAATAAAATGTACATTCATCTTTGTCACATATACAAGTATATGTGTGAGGTAAATTCTTGTAAATAAGATTCTGATTCAAAAGACATTTGCAATTTTAGATACTTTATTTTTATTTTATAAATATAGTAGCAAAAGAATTCAAGTGGGAGTTTATCCCAGAAAATCTTTTGCAGTTAGTGAAATTAGGGTATAACTAAGAACATTCAGAATACAACACACACAGTTTAGGTGATCTTGGTAGAGTGGTGGGACAGCAGTGATTGGAAAATGAAAGTAATTAACATGCACATGCTCTGTTGAGGGAGACTGAGGGGAAACAGGTGTTCAGCCTAGAAAAACATTTCTCAGTGGACTTCCTATGAAGTCAATGTGTCTTGGGTTTAACTTTGAAACAAATTTTAAAAATTAAAAATTGAAAATAAAAAGAAATTGCCAAGTGTAGCCATTCTTCCAACTTTTAGAGGGAGCAGGCTCTAAAAGATGTAGTTGGCTACATCTCACCATTATGTCATTATCAAAGGTCTTTCCTAAACAACCTCCATGTGTCTAGATGCCATATGACTAACTGATTCCAGAACTTGAGACAGAGAATAATCCTAGAAGGCTGGGTCACCAGACGTCAACTGATCTGCTGAGCAAGTTGGTCTTCTCTCTGTTATTACACATGGCCGTGGGACTCTTTTCCTCTTCCACCTTGCCTCTGAGGAAATTGTGTTGGCTCAACTTTTCAGATTCTTCTTAGTTTCCACCTAATAATAGAAGAGAAAGAGAATCAAAATTAAGAGTTGTATCTAAGTCAGACCTCCAACTTTAATATCACAGAGCCCATGGCCTTTTCCTTCTTAGCACTTACACGGTTGAATTTTATGTTTATCTTTTGAATAGTATTTGATTCCTACCTGTTGTAAGCTTCTTGTGGTACCAGTGGTGTTTGGTTTTCTTCAATATGCAATTCCAGAATCTTCCACAGCACCAGGCATCTAATTAGTCTTCACCAACAATTAGTGGATTAATGTGTAGGTTATAAGTAGAGTCTAACACACAAATACAGGATCGCAAAGGTAATTTGGGACCCAGTGTACAACTGAGAGACGAGTTTAGATCATTTCATAAATCAGAGTCTGATGAAAAGGGATAAATTAATCCAGGGCTGAATGCAAGATACCTAGATCCCATAGGTACCTTTAAATAAATCCATAAGGGAGAGAGCCTCCAGCTGCAGTGCCCTTCTTAGATCTATACCAGTGGTTCCTGGAAGTGTGGTCCCTAGAGCAACAGCATCAATGTCACCTGGGGACTGGTTGGAAATGCAAATTCTCAGGCCTCAATCAGAAATTCTGGGACCAATGTCTTTTAACAAGCCCTCCAGGTGGTTTGGACACACTAAAATTTGAGAACCACTGAGATACACAAATCTTATCACTTTAAAATGATAGAGGGAAAAAGACCAGTAAAAAGTCTCAGTTTCTTGATGGAAGTATGAATGAAAAATGAAGGGAAGAACTGGAGACCAGAGCCTGCACAAGGTTTTCAGCTATTCAACAGTTCCCTGCTGGCATCTGAAGACTCGATTTTTTAAACTGTTAACCTGTTGCTGACATGACTGTGTTAATTCCCATTTCAACAGCTGTTTCCCTTAATTCAGAATACAACTTCTTGTATATGAGTTTTCCTTCACACACCATTTTTGGGGGTATGCATAAACCTGACTTGGGGAAAACTGTGGGAAAAAAGCACAGCTTTTTAATTTGTTTAAAAGAGACTTTCTGCCTGTTGCGTTTTGTGCTTTTAACCAATTTCAGAAGCCAAAAGCATTTTTAGTTTTCTCTTGTCTATGTTTTCCACTGTTGATTTGTTTGTGCCCTATATTAACTGCCATTTTCTAAAATTCTTTTCAATAAAAGGAAAGAAGATGTGAAAAAAAAAATTTTCCCCTGCCGAAAACGCCTTGGAGAGGGTAGCCCCACCATGTTTCCGTCTCCACTGTCATGTCATTTTTTTTGTACAATCTCATTCAGAGCCTTGCGCATTTGCATGCAAAGCACTTATAAGCCCCTCATACACCAAAGATGATCTGAGAATAATTCCATTACTTAAAAAAATTTATTGAGATAGTATTGAGACAACTATAATATAGAATAGTGGTGATAATAGACAATATTTACAGGAAAAAAGTATGTTATAATGAAGAGTGCAGGCTAGATTTAGGCTGCCTAGTTTTGAATTCTGACTCTACCACTTCCTAGTTGTGGGACTCCAGTCAAGTTACTTTACCTTTTTGTGACTTGGTTTCCTCATCCATAACACAGAGTTCATTAATAGTACACTGAGTTCCTACCTCACGGGATCACTGTGAGGATTTAGTGAACTAAAATGTATGGCCTTGGCACATAATTCAATAAATATTGGAGCATATTGGCACATGCTCAATAAATATGAACCATATAACATGCAGAATGTCTGCATATATACCTACACACACACACATACAAACCCAAAAGTCTTGTCCCCAGAGCCTCCTTGGTCTGAATCCCAGGTGGTGTTGTGACAGCAGATTTTCTGCTATAAGCCTAAGATACAACAGAAGGAGAATGTGGGCCTCTCATGTAAGTGAACCCATGTGCCTCAGTGAGAAGATGTCCCTATCCTGCTTTCCCCCAATTCCCTCATCAACACACACCCCCATCATGCTGAGCCAGCTGTAACTGGAAGTGGAGTTGTGCTACGTCGGTGTGGACAGGCTAACCTGAGGAGAGGTAGAGAAGGATCCCCAAACGTCTGTCTTCCCTGTGTCCACTCCACCCCAAAACCAGGAAGGAAAAAAAGTTGCCGGCAGGCCTGGAAGGGTTGTTGTGACTGGGAGAAGGGGAAGTGGCATCAGAAGGATGTGGTGTGGCCGACTCCAGGGCTGGGTGTGGATCCAGCTACACAGCTCAGTGGTACACCAGTGCCAAGGAGGCAGGTGGGAGCTAAGCCAGTCCTGGCTGAGAGTGTCTGATTGCCATTGAAGGGGCTTCCCTGACAACAGGAAGAGTGTTCAAATGACAAGCAGTCAAAGAGACAAAGGTTCACCCCGAATATCAGCCATAGGAATCCTCGTCATGGAGGGAGATGAATTCCTTTGAAAGTACCACGTTGGCAAAACCACACTTGCCAAGAAAAATCTATCATAACAAATAGATTGGGGAAGAAACATTTAAAATGAAATGGCATTAAATGTTTATATTTTTACCTGTAAAAGGGAGTTCCAGAAAGCTTCAGTTTTCAAAACATGTTAGATTCATCAAAACACTGTGAGGCAGCTGGGCTAATAGGTGGCCCTCCTGCTGCCTGAACCTGGGCCTCCACTGTTTAGGAAACACTGTGTCTGCATTGGCAGCTGCAGAGGGTAGATTACCCCAAGTTTTACATAGGAACCCTGCATCTCTTTTAAAGGGGGAAATTCAGAGTCATTTGCATTGTCCCCTGTTTCCCTTTCAAGTCTGAGCAAGTGCTAGGGTAACCACTGACCTTTGCATACATTTTCACAACTATTTTCAGGGTCAATTCTACACATAGATAAGAACGTGGAACATAAACAAATCTTCCTCCACCCAGACTTGCCCTTGCACACTTGGAGAGAAAGAGGCCTTAACTGCAGTCCTGACCTTCAGTTAACTCTGCATACTAAAGAAGCATCAAAGAAATCTTTGGAGTACAGATGTAAAGCCACGTTACCTCAAAATAGCACTTAGCCATGGGAATAAAGGATGTCTCTCTGTCCATATATATTAATAGGCAGAGATTAATATTTGGAAAGATGTTTACCAAAAGACCAATTGTTATCTCTAAGTGGTGATATTTTGGGAAACTTTCTTTCTCACTTATACTTTTCTATCATGTTCATTTTTTATAATAAACATTTGTCATTTTAATAATCTGAAAAATTAAACCATTTTATTCTTGGGGAAAAAGAAGTACTATTGTGTCTATTGAAAGCCCTAAAATGTAATAAAAATGCAAAGTCGCATTACTATTCCACCCAAAAAAACAGTGAGAGATACTTTCATACAAAATATTAGGTAATGTTGTGGAGAAATGGATGCTGTCCCATGCTGCTGGGGAAAGGATTAGATACAATCTTTCTGGGGAGTAATTTGCCAATGTGTGTTAAGAGCACTAAAAAGGTACATTCCCGATGTTCATAACAGCACCACTTATAATAGCCAAGACCTGAAAACAACCTAAGTGCCAATCAACAGATGAATGGATAAAGATGTAGTATATATATAAAATGGAATATTACTCAGCCATAAAAAAGAATAAAATATTGTCTTTGGCAGCAACCTGGGTGGACTTAGAGAATATTGTACTAAGTGAAACAAGTCAGACAAAGAAAGAGAAATATTATATATCACTTATATGTGGAATCTAACAAATAACACAAATGAATCTATTTACAAAACAAAAACAGACTCACAGACATAGAAAACACGGGGCGAGGGATAAATTAGGAGTACTGTATGGGATTAACAGATACACACTACTATGTATAAAATAGATAAGCAACAAGGATTTACTGTTTAACACAGGCAACAATATTCAATATCTTGTAATAAACTATGATGGAAAATAATGTGAAAAAAAATATATGTAACTGAATCATTTTTCTGTATACTTGAAATGAACACAATACTGTAAATCAACTATACTTCAATAAAAAATAAAATAAAATATAATTTTCCATCTAAAAAATGATGCATCCTAGGGGGAGGAGCTTCAAGACGGCGGAAGTGTAAGACACGGAGATCACCTTCCTCCCCACAGATACACCAGAAATACATCTACACGTGGAACAACTCCTGCAGAACACCTACTGAACGCTGGCAGAAGACCTCAGACCTCCCAAAAGGCAAGAACCCCCCCCCCCCCCACGTACCTGGGTAGGGCAAAAGAAAAAAGAATAAACAGAGGCAAAAGGATAGGGACGGGCCCTGCACCAGTGGGAGGGAGCCGTGAAGGAGGAAAGGTTTCCGCACACTAGGAGCTGCTTCGCGGGCGGAGACTGCGGGTGGCGGAGCGGGGAGCTTCGGAGCCGCGGAGCAGAGCGCAGCCACAGGGTGCGGAGGGCAAAGCGGGGAGACTCCCGCACAGAGGATCGGTGCCGACCGGCACTCACCAGCCCGAGAGGCTTGTCTGCTCACCCGCCGGGGCGGGCGGGGCTGGGAGCTGAGGCTCGGGCTTCGGTCCGAGCGCCAGGAGAGGACTGGGGTTGGCCTGGTGCGCGAGGAGAGGGGATTCAGAGCGCCGCTTAAAGGAGCTCCAGAGACGGGCGCGAGCCGCGGCTAAAAGCGCGGACCCCAGAGACGGGCATGAGACGCTAAGGCTGCTGCTGCCGCCACCAAAAAGCCTGTGTGCGAGCACAGGCCACTATCCACACCGCCCTTCCGGGGAGCCTGTGCAGCCCGTCACTGCCAGGGTGCCGGGATCCAGGGACAACTCACCCGGTAGAACGCACGGCGCGCCTCAGGCTGGTGCAACGTCACGCCGGCCTCTGCCGCCGCAGGCCCGCCCCGCACTCCGTGCCCCTCCCTCCCCCGGCCTGAGTGAGCCAGAGCCCCCGAATCAGCGGCTCCTTTAACCCCGTCCTGTCTGAGCGGAGAACAGACGCCCTCCGGCGACCTACACGCAGAGGCGGGGCCAAATCCAAAGCTGAACCCTGAGAGCTGTGAGAACAAAGAAGAGAAAGGGAAATCTCCCCCAGCAGCCTCAGGAATAGTGGATTAAAGCTCCACAAGCAACTTGATGTACCTGCATCTGTGAATAGACAACGAATCATCCCAAATTGAGGAGGTGGACTTTGGGAGCAATGATATAGATATATCAGACAGAACCCTTTTTCTCTTTTTGTGAGTGTGTATGTGTATGCTTCTGTGTGTGATTTTGTCTGTATAGCTTCGCTTTTACCATTTGTCCTAGGGTTCTGTCTGTCCGTTTTTTTTTTTTCTTTTACTTTTAAAAAATTTTTTCTTAATAATTGTTTTATTTTAATAACTATTTTACTTTATTTTATCTTTCCTTCCTTCCTTCCTTCCTTCCTTCTTTCTTCCTTTATTTCTTCCTGTCTTTCTTTCTTTCTTTCTTTCTTTCTTTCTCTCTCTCTCTCTTTCTTTCTTTCTTTCTTTCATTCATTCTTTCTCCCTTTTATTCTGAGCCGTGTGGAGGACAGGCTCTTGGTGCTCCAGCCAGGCATCAGGGCTGTGCCTCTGAGGTGGGAGAGTGAGGTTCAGGACACTAGTCCACAAGAGACCTCCTAGCTCCATGTAATAACAAATGGCGAAAATCTCCCAGAGATCTCCATCTCAATGCCAAGACCCAGCTTCACTCAACGACCAGCAAGCTACAGTGCAGGACACCCTATGCCAAACAACTAGCAAGACAGGAACACAATCCCACCCATTAGCAGAGAGGCTGCCTAAAATCATAACAAGGCCACAGACACCCCAAAACACACCACCAGACGTGGACCTGCCCACCAGAAAGACAAGATCCAGCCTCATCCACCAGAACACAGGCACTAGTCCCCTCCACCAGGAAACCTACACAACCCACTGAACCAACCTTAGCCACTGGGGACAGACACCAAAAACAACAGGAACTATGAACCTGCAGCCTGAGAAAAGGAGACCCCAAACACAGTAACTTAAGCAAATGAGAAGACAGGGAAACACACAACAGACGAAGGAGCAAGGTAAAAACCCACCAGACCTAACAAATGAAGAGGAAATAAGCAGTGTCTCTGAAAAAGAATTCAGAATAATGATAGTAAAGATGATCCAAAATCTTGGAAATAGAATGGAGAAAATACAAGAAAGTTTTAACAAGGACCTAGAAGAACTAAAGAACAAACAAACAGTGATGCACAACACAATAAATGAATTAAAAATTCTCTAGAAGGGATCAATAGAAGAATAACTGAGGCAGAAGAACGGATAAGTGACCTGGAAGATAAAATAGTGGAAATAACTACTGCAGAACAGAATAAAGAAAAAAGAATGAAAAGAATTGAGGACAGTCTCAGGCACCAACATTCGAATTATAGGGGTCCCAAAAGAAGGAGAGAAAAAGAAAGGGACTGAGAAAATATTTGAAGAGATTATAGTTGACAGCTTCCCTAATATGGGAAAGGAAATAGTTAATCAAGTCCAGGAAGCACAGAGAGTCCCATACAGGATAAATCCAAGGAGAAATACACCAAAACACATATTAATCAAAGTATCAAAAATTAAATACAAAGAAAAAATATTAAAAGCAGCAAGGGAAAAACAACAAATAACACACAAGGGAATCCCCATAAAGTTAACAGCTGATCTTTCAGCAGAAACTCTGCAAGCCAGAAGGAAGTGGCAGGACTCATTTAAAGTGATGAAGGAGAAAAACCTACAGCTTCAGGGGGTCCCAATGTAGCCGTAAGATAGTCACATAGAGATGATTTGATTAGATCTAATCTCAGATGCAGCACTGTTTCATCTAACCACCAACCATCTAACTTTATTTAGAATTCTGTGATTTTCTATTGGCACATCTGAGATAGATTTAAATTTTAGATTTTGTGCTAAAACCCAAGGCCACAGTTTGTAGAGAAAGATGCATTTGTTAGGTATTCTTTTTTTTTTCAGTATGTGCCTTCCACCTCAGTGTTCTTTAGGTGAGTGAGGGGTGGCTCTGTGTAAGGGAAGAAAGAAGAAATTATGTTTTTAAAACTTCCGTTCAGGGACAGAATGTCTCAGCTTTCAATTTGATTGACTGAGTCATTCCCATTAAAAGCAAAGTGTAATTTTCATTGGAATAGAAATCAGTGTGATTTAACACATTTCTTTTTATGGAAGATTGCATTTCACAGCCTATAAGAGGATTGAAGTGACAAAAAAAAAAAAAGCAAAATTCTCACCAGTACAGTTTTATGATGAAAATGCCTATTTAGGTCTGTATTTTACAGAAGAAATAAAAGACATCATAGAAGGGCAGTACATCCTGTAAAAGAAACCTCAGTGATAAATGCTTAAGGAGAGTGCTGAGAACCTTGGGACAAATAAATAGCGAGTCATTTTTCGCCTTTTCCTCAATTCTGATAAAGGTAGCTCGACAGCCAATTCTCATGCTTATCCTTTGGGAATTAAGTGATCAGTACTCTGTTATTTCTCCTTTAGTGCAGTGAATAAGTTCATTTTCTCATTTCATGTTTTATACCTAAAGTTTTTCAAAGACTTTCGACTATTCAGATCATATAAATTTTATGATCCGTAATCTTGTTTGAAAGCTCTGAGAGGCTGGAAATTAAAATATAATTGATCAGTTAGAGGGCTTTGGTAGTAAGTTGTTCCTTTGTGTTAGTACTGGTGCCTAGATATTCTTTCTTATAAATAATTTAGTCATACACATATAAAAATGTTTGAAGATTTGAGATTCAAGATAGACTATAGTATTTCTCCAATGAGAATGTTGTCAGTATAATAGAAAGAGAGCTGAGTTGTATCATTCTGAAAAGGAAACTGCAATTTTCCCCTCAGGTTGTTTTTTAAATTTTTAAAATTTAATTGATTTAAACTGAAAAAAAACCCTCACAGTTCACCCATTTCTCCCATTTCTCCCACCTGGTAACCCTCACCTCTTGCTGCCACCAGTCTGTTCTCTGTATCTATGAGCTTGGGTTTTGTTTGTTTGTTTTCTAAATTCCACATATAAGAGAGATCATATGGTATTTCTCTGTCTCACTTATTTCACTTAGCCTAATACCCTTGAGATGTAAAATTGTTTATTTGAGACTTTTCTTATTTCTTGAGGTGGGCATTTATTACCATTAACTTCCCTCTTGGGACTGCTTTTGCTGTATCCCATAAATTTTGATATGTTACATTACCATTTTCTTTTGTCTTAAGGTAGTTTTTAAATTTCTCTCTTTGATTTCTTCTTTGACCCACTGGTTGCTCAGTAGTGTATTATTTAAGCTCCACATATTTGCAAATTTTCCATTTTTCTAGTTTCATACCACTGCGTTTGGAAAAGATGCTTGATGTGATTTCAATCTTCTTAAATTTAAGTAAGACTTGTTTTGTAGCTGAATATATAATCTATCCTGGAGAATGTTCCTTGTACACTTGAAAAGGATGTATATTCTGCTGCTGTGAGATAGAATGTCCCATAAATATGGTATAACATGTAGTTTGTATCCAAACTTTCCTTATTGATTTTCTGTCTGGATGATCTATCCATTGATGGAAGTGGGGTATTAAGAGTCCTGAACTATTATTGTATTGCTATGTATTTCTTCTTTTAGGTCTGTGAATATTTGCTGTATATATTTTGTTTTGTTTTGTTTTTCTTTTTCTTTTTTAATTTATTTATTTTCCTTGCACTGGGTCTTACTTGCAGCACGCAGGATCTCCATTGCAGTGGGCAGGATCTTTAGTTGCAGCATGTGGACTCAGTTGCAGCATGCAGGTGTCTTAGTTGTGGCATGCAAACTCTTGCTGCAACTGCAGCATGCACGTGGTATCTAGTTCCCTGAGCAGGGATCCAATGCAGGCCCCCTGCATTGGGAGCTTGGACTCTTACCCACTGGCCCACCGGGGAAGTCCCTGCTCCGTATATTTTGGTACCCCTAAATTTAGTGCCTAACTATTTACAAATGTTATATCTTCTTGTTGGATTGACCCCTTTATCAATATGTAACACATTTCTTTTTCTCTTATTATAGTCTTTGTTTTAAAGTCTATTTTTGTGTGGTATTAGTATAGCTACTCCAGCTTTCTTTTGATTTCCATTTAAATGGAATATCTTTTTCCATACCTTCTCTTTCAATCTTTTATCTAAAGTGTGTCTCTTTTAGGCAGCATATATGTGGGTTTTGGTTTTTTGGGTTTTTTTTTAATCCATTCAGCCACTCCATGTCTTACATTAGAGCATTTAGTCCATTTACATTTAAAGTAATTATTGATAGGTCATGTGCTTATTGCTATTTTGGGAATTGCTTTCTAGCTGCTTTTGTTTAATTCCTCACTGTTCCTTTCTTCTCTTTCTCTCTTCCTTTGTAATTTGATGACTTTCTTTAGTGGTACGCTTACATTCCTTTCTCTTTATCTTTTGTGTATTTACTACAGGTTTTGCTTTGTGGTTATCATGAGGCTTACATATAACAACTTATATGTATAAAAGTCTATTTTAAGTTGATAACTTAATTTTGATCCCATTCTAAAGCTCAACATTTTTACTCCCCGACATTTTAGGAAGTCTTGAAATAGAAAATCTGAATAAAATTTTCTTTCATAAAAACATATGGATGCAAATAAAATTTTATTTCAAAAAGGTCAATAAAAATATTAATTCTTACCCTAGAAGGAAAAAAGTTTGTATTCTTCTATTTTAAAAATAGAAAAGACCTATTTATTAGGTTTATAGACGTGTGTGCAGTTTAAAAAAAAAACAAAAAAACACTCCTGTTACCTTGATATCAATGTCCCAGTCTGCTTTTTTACCTATATTTACATGTTTGGTATTAGTACCTGTGGTGACTTAAGAAATACTATTCATAGTGGGTTTTGTGTGTGTGTGTGTGTGTGTGTGTGTGCGTGCGTGCGTGTGTGTGTGTGTGTGTTTCATGAGAGATAAAATGGACAAATGAGTCACTGGCAAAAGAACAGCATGACTATGTGGGGGAAAAAGAACTTCATCCCTAAAAGGAATGAGGAGGCTACTTGAGGCTATTTCACAATCATCCGGGTCCACAACTATATACCACATTAAAGAGTGTTTGCCTTCATTGATATGGCTGCTTGGCTTATGTAAAAGAGGGGAGACTTCAGACATTTCCCAGCTAGTAGAGTATTTGAAGGCCAAGTCGACTCTCAGACTGACTCATTTTATAATAAAAATGATCTTTAAGTGAGAATTTTTGAAGTGTCAGTTGCACAAAATATGCATACATACATAGCTGCCATGTTTTGGTCATCTGACCAAATGGCAGCCAGTCATAAGCTGGGCAACAACCTGGTCATTGGATGAAAAGGTAAGGTGAGCCCATCAATTTCTCTCTCATGAGTTATAGCTATGAATTACCTAGATAAACTATTTAGTTAATGGTGGGAGCTATAGCTTGAAAGCAATAACAGAAAGATAAATCCAGAGAGGATCTCATGAGTCATGAGTTATGAGGGAACAGAAACTATGGATAAGGAGAAGAGGTTGGTTGGTGGAGAAAAGATGCTACAACAAATATATAGAGAGAAGCAGAGATTCAGAGAGAGTGAGAGAGACAGAGGCAGAGACACAAACTGGTCCCAGAACTTCCTGAAGGGCTCTGGTCCTAATTTAGTCTATTTAAGCCTTACAATAACCTCTCTCTTTTTTTTTTAAGGTAAATTAAATGACCTCTGACCTTAATTATCAAAAGTGTCAAACCACTAGGTTTCTTAGCGTTAAACAAAACAAAATATGTTATATCTATGTAATATAAAATTACAACCAAGAAGATATAGTCATTAAAAAACAAATTGTAAAAAAAAAAGAAAGAAAAGAAAAAAGGAAAAGAAAGAGATTGTCAAAAGTAGGTTTTCCATTAGATCTCTTGTGCAGGCTTGCCTACAGCCCAGTCTCCTTATTCTGGTAACAGTTCTCTGATATTCTTTTAGGGACTATTCCACACCTTCTGACCCCTCCCCTCTGTCACCACCTTCCCACGGTAAGGATGTGACTCAGTTCTAGCCAATCAGTGGATCCTAACACCCAGACCACAGTGATAGATAATGGCCATGAAAACATTATATAAATAGAAATTATTTTAATTCTTGAGAAAAAATGTGACAAATAATGTGTGCAGAAAGAAGGAAAAATTGCAGTTAAGTTTGGGGTCATAATAGTTTCCTAAACAATAAGACCAACTTCCAAGTCAAGTCCCTTCCCTTTTCTGAGCTTCAGTTTCCTTGTATACAAAATGAGGAGCTCAGCATAACTGTACTCAGCGTCTCTTAAAAGTCCTTTCCTTTCTAAATCTCTAAACTTTTCTGAAGTTTAGAAACTCAGGAGTCTTGTAAGTGCTTCCTTTTGGGGCATTTACAGAGGCCCCAGTGCTAGGCCTGGGGCTATAAGAATGATCTCACAGTCTTGGCCTCAGGGAACTTGCAGTGGATGAGCGTGAAGCAGGCAAAGTGTCTACTCACCCTTCTGTGTGGTCTAAGTCCTTTACCTGTCACTCTTTC
>NW_006769244.1:16143-76155 GCF_000442215.2 Lipotes vexillifer
CTCTTTCCCAATCATTAAAAGGTGCCATTTTCAATGACAGTTAATCAGAAAACAAACCTCTGCTAATACCTTGCTTCATTTTTCTCCCCCGGAGAAGTTGTTATCTTCGTTTCTTCTTTGATTCCAGGAACAGAGATGCATTTGACAGAGGTCATCTGGCCACAGTTTCTCTAACATGAAGAGAAATAATGTTTTACTCAGTTTTGATTTCCAGGCATCTCAGAATTCAAAGGTGGAGTGATCCACTGAATGGAGACAAGGTAAAACTATTACATATCAAAGCTGGTCAGCAGAATCTTTTCCCTCAAATCCTGCTCTATTTAAGGATGGTCCTGGCTGCAGATCTGTTCAGCCACTTACAGCTGATAGAACAAAACTGTGGCTTCTGTACCATCAATTAACTCCATTACTTGCAGACTAGATGGTTGTGGTGACTGGTTGATCTAGTTTTTCCAGTTGGAGTCGCAACTCAGATCCATTGTGAAGGTCTCTATATCAGATATCAGAGCTACTGCAAAGGCTTGCATCTTTGAAACAGTGTTAATGTTAGTCTTCCCTATCTCAACTGGTTACCCGTCTCCTTCTACCTCACTGGGTACTAGAAATCCCAAATACCCTCCTAGAAATATTGCCCTTCCAGGTTGGACAGGGAAGGTCTGGGCATTAAAAAAAAAATAAAAAAGTCCTCGTTGACATGTTACCTTCAGCATCTAGAAGGCAAGGGAAGGAGTTGGCTTCTTCAGCATTTTATTAATCTGCTGGGTGAATTCTCTCTGCTGAAACGAGAACTGAATTTTCTACTGGCCTGACCACTCCTGATGCTGTTGGGCAATGGGAGGGTTAGTAGGACTAGTGTGCTGCAGCCTTCATGCCCTCACTTCTGGGAGAACTGGGCCATGAAGCTGTGGGCACTGCAGTTGGGAGGTGGGTGCGGGCAGAAATAAAATCCCTAAGACTCCGTGGTATTTCCAAGGGTAGGCAAGTCCCTAGAAGACAAAGTAGAGGACTTACTGGGAAAGGGGTGAGGATACGGAGGAAAATACACCACTGTGAAGGTGATAGAGCAGGAAAGATGGAGACATGTAGGAATGGGGATGAGAGTTGCCAAAGACAAATTTACTACCCTCGCAATTTTGCTTCAATCACATCTGCCCACTAAGTAGTAAACCCACTGATTGCTCCAAAGTGGCCCATCAGAACCCTACTGGAGTAGAATTTTTCCATGGGGGTGGGGGGCAGTAGGAGATCTCAGCTGACATAAAGACTGTGAAGTCACTTACTGCTATCTTATCTAGGCATCTGTCGAATGCCTCTTTAAGTGGTTTGAGACAATCCTTGGGCTTAAAACCAATGAGAATGAATTGAAAGCTAAAAACACTCACCTATTTTACTGAGGAACTGGTTGGATTAATTAGGTTCTTTATCTGTTATTTCTAGTTTGGGCATATTTGATTGTCTTTTTTTTTTTTTTAAACAAAGCCACATTTTAATAAGTGAGCTGTTAACAGTATGGGACCGGCAAACTGCCATAAACTGCTTGTAATTTCTTTGGTTCTTTGCAGTGTTCTTTTACCATAGGTTATCACAATTCATTATCATAATGGAAGCCCTGATTTCCTGGACAGAAAGTGCTCTAACTCATCCAAAAAACTCCCAAACATGCCCCCCCCCCCAAAATAGCTAAGGACTTAAATTGTTCTCTTCTTTCCTCTTGGTGTCCAATCTTGTTCTCAAAGCAAATTTTTGTAAGTTTTTTTTATTCTTAATTTTACATTTTAATCTTCATGAAGGCAGAGATTTTGGTATGTTATGTTCACTTGTTATCCTCAGGGCCTAGAGTTGAGTAGACATTCAATAATTACACTTTGAATGAATGAGTGAATGAACGCATGAATTATATAAGTAAGTACCATTTTAGCACCAACAGATAAAAAGTGCTAAGTTAAGATCACACTTTAGGGCTAAGGTAGAGATGTTTAGCCACAGCTTCGAGCAGTATGATAAGGACACTCCAAAAGACAGTATGAAGGTACTTAGTGGAGTTTTAAAAAATGCTAATCATATAAAATAAAAGGATGTCTATGGAAGCACTTCAAAATATTAATGTTATATAAATATAAAATTAATAATTTTACATATGTATGATTTGCAATCTTATTGTTTATTTTTTTAAATTGGCAATAGATTTTCATGACTGAAGGCACTGTACCTTGACCAAAGGTGCCAAATGACATTTTTGAGTCTGTGTTAAAAATATGACATCTCCACAAATGCCTAGAGATGTAAAATGTTTCCTAAAGAGGCAGAAGATCAGTCAGTGTGATAATGTGAAGGGAGACTTCCATATCTCCAGAGCCCACCGGGTAGGACACCAACAGGTACAGAGGCAGCCTCTTTAAAATGGCTGGGATGCGCTCCCTCGGCCATTTGAAGGAATTCAGCAATCCAAGTACAAGTAAAAAATTTGAAGTCCCCACAAGAAAGTCTCATTTGAATGCTTTGCTCATTGGGAAAGGGAGAAGTCCCTAGGATTGTACAGCTTCCGCGACAAAGCAGAGCTTAGTAAATTCCCATCATCTGGGAAGAGGAGACTCTTTTTGCTCAGCTATCTGAAGATCTCCTGGGTGTAAAAAAGAAGTGAGGAAAAGGTCATCAGATACGTAGGTGGATGGGCTGTGATCACCACAAAGAGACTCGAAATACCGGGGGAAAGCAAAACTGTCTAGGGATAAGGATGGCCTGGGTTGTGTGTCTCTAATTTCAGTAATTCTTAAAAAAATTTAAATCCATCTATTAAGTGTGGATAAATCCTTGAATTCTGCCATGTCCTGTCCTCGAAGAGCCAAACGCCTCATATAGGGACAGCTGTGGTATGAATTAGTTGCTCTAAGCTTTTGGACTGCTTCCAACTTTGCTTTTGCTATTGCTCATGCCCTACAGGTCAAGGAAAGAAGTGATGTAATGCACTTAGCTGGGCCATTTTAATTACCATGGAATGCAGAGGGGGCGGGGTTACAGGCGGTGACACGTTTGGCGCATGACTTGCCCTAGGGATGCAGGAAACAAAAACATCGACAACCATTGGCTGCGTCCACTTCCGACCCGGGTCTCCAGCTCCAAGTCTGGAACCTTGAAACACATTTCTTGGGAAGAGGGGTGGCGCTAGCCTACCGAGCGTCAACCATAAACACACATAGAGCGCGCGCGCGCGCGCACACACACACACACACACACACACCGAGTTCCTCCCTGCTGGGATGGGCGTGGGGCCGAGTGCTCGCCACCCGGTCCCCAGAAGGTTCCCCCAAAGCCAGCCGCTGCGGCCCGGCTCGGCGCGCAGGGCCCGGGGAGGATTCGCGTCCGCGGAAGCTGGTGTCACTCGGGCTCGCTCCTAGTGAGCCGCGCTGTCGTCATTCATTCGCAGTGTCCGGATCGTCCTTCCAGCTGGGACCTGGGCTTCGCCGAGGGTGCGAGCGGCCCCAACGCGAAGTGTTAACGCGCGAGGGCTCTGAGCTGCTAGAGACGGAGGCGGCCCGGACCCTGGGTTGGCGCTGTGGGAGCAGCCGCGTCCCAGCCCAGCTCTGCCCGACCCGCGGGGCCGAATCGGCTGGCGGCGCCCGCAGCCCTGCTCGGCGCCGAGCCGGATCCCGGGACTGAGCCGCACCACTTCCTCCTTCTCCCGCTCCCCTTCCTTCTCCTCCTCCCGCCGCCGTGGGCCCCGGCCGGGCTGCGGAGCGAAGAGCCTGGGCGTCTGCGGCCGCGGGCTCGCGGAAGGCGGCGGCGCCGGGGAGAGGATGCTGCTCGCGGTGCCCGCGTCCTCACCATCCTCCCCGGCCGCCCGCAGGGGCTTTGTTGTGACCCGGGCGCCGCGGGCCGCCCCCTGGTGAAGTCGCTCTCAGCCGCCGCACCTAGCTGGCGGGCTGGCGAGCGGACGGGCGGGCGCGCGTGTGCCCGGGAGTGCGCGCCGGTGCGCGCGGGACCCGACCTGCCGCCCCATTGTGCGTGCGCCCTCGGCGCCCGGGAACATGTGGGTGAACCCCGAAGAGGTGCTGCTGGCCAACGCGCTGTGGATCACGGAGAGGGCCAACCCCTACTTCATCCTGCAGCGGAGGAAGGGGCATGCGGGCGATGGAGGCGGCGGCGGCGGACTGGCGGGTAAGGATCCGCGGCCGGTCCCTGCGGGAGGAGGGCCGGGAGCTGCGGCGCCGCCCGTCGCCCTGGGCTGCGGGCACCCGAGAGACGCCGCCCTGTCCCTTGGGGCTGGGCGACCCGCCCCGCTTTGCTGCGTGGAAAGCATCAGGAGTCGTAATTTTCAGACTGAAAGAGATGCTTCTTTTCTCACCCTGTCAGGCGATGGGGCCCTTCATGTACCGGGCGCCCCATAAGTGGGTGATGTTTATGATAATGGAGATGAGTGAGTCTGGGGAGGGGGGAGCATCAGTCCTTAGGAATTGAATGCGGTACTTCCCCTCTCCCCCTTTTAAAAAATACTGCTTTCTATATGGACAAGAGAGGGGAAGGGCGGTTAATTTTTACTTGATTCTCTTTTGGTAATGGCAGGATCAGGTATAAAATGCTCTTTTGTTTCCAGGCAAGCAATCAGTAAGGAGCTGGTGTGGTCATTTCCTATGTTAGTTACGCCTGAAGAGAAAAGGAAAAAGGAAGGAAAAGGAATTTTGTTGTTGTTGTTGTTGCATCTAATTAGGCATAACAAAGCAAGTTGTCTGGTTATAAAAAGAATCAGAAGTATAACTGCATTTTAATCATTTTAACTCAGTCTCTTCCCCAAACCCCCTCACAAGGTATTGTTAATACTGTAACTATTACTAAAACCATGCCATATCATTCCACATGGTAAAATCAGATGCCTATCCCAAGTAGTGCCATATTAGAAAGGTCTTCTTTTATTAAGTAACTAGTTTGCATGGTGGGAGATGACAGATAATCTTGAACTCATACCATACTAGAGAAATTGGACCTTCCCCTCTCCCTCGTGGTTAGAATGAACAGAACTGGGATGCTTTTTAGAATGAAAAAGTTAGCAGAAGAAACAGGAGAGGTTTAACCAGGAAAGATATTGTAGAAAAGAGATGAACCTTGACCTCTGCAGAGTTTAGAATATATCCCTCACCAGGAGCTTGCATGCTAGGTAAATTGTTGCTTTCAAAATGCCCTGCTATGAACTCAAAATTCTTGATATAGTGTGTATTTAGTTGTGATTCTAATTTATGAACTAGTTTTCTCAAGAGTAAAATTCAAGTGTCACACTGTACAGCATCTACTAGTTTGCTTGCACATCAAGTGGCCTCTAGATAATCTGATTTTTCTGCACTTTTTCTACCATAAAAGAAGGGAATCTGCAGCGCTCCAGATTGTGTTCCAGAAATTCTGATTAGTGGCCTAGAATCAGTATTTTCCAGTTCATTTTGTGGAAGTTGTCTAACTATGTACATTAATATGAAACTTGCATGTCTAATATTGGTATCAGCCCAGATTGTCCTTTAAGTCTAAAGCAACAATGTAGAGTAGATAGTTTATTGTATTAACAAAGAACATTTCCCGCCTGGAGATAACCCTTCCCACACCGTCAACTACTAAGTATTTGTTTTCTAGAGTCATTTGCAATAGGTTATAAAAAATAAGAGATGCAGAGCCTTCTTCTTCTAGTTAACTTTTTTATTGCATTCCTACTGACTCTTAGAGCTGTAATTAACTGCAGTCCACTTGGAATCTCATCATTGATGACTTATTTCAGATAAACTTAGCTTCTTAATTGAGAAATCATAGCTATTGCACTTATCGCTAGAATAATTGAAATCACTGAAATGAGTAAAAATATTCCTGCCAACAAAGGCTATTTTCAACCAACATAGGAAAAATGTTTGCTCAGATTGGTTGGTGCCACATCAAATGTATGAGGGGCATTTTAGAAATCCTTGTACAATGTACAGTATATTCTAATTCTAATGTGGGCTCATTCATGCATTCATTATTAACTCACTATATCATTTAAAATATTGGTTGGTAGCTTCTAAAATGCCAGTGTCATGAAGCTCACAGCCTAGCAGGAGAAGACAGATGTGGATAAAATTATCCTATAAATTAATATAAAATCTCCATTCCGCAGGGTCCCGGCAGAAAACAGAATCCAACCTAGTTCAAGTGAAGAGAATTTAGTGAAAAGACAACTTAGATGAAGGCAGGGTTCCCAGGACCAGTGAAAGGCACAGCAGTGGAGAGCTGTTATAGGTGGCAGGAATGATGCTGCTGCTGGAAGAGTTTGGGCCTCCAGAGAAGCAGCCACCCCTAGGAACACAGACCACAGCAAAAGAGGGTGGGGAGGACATGTCCGACTTCTCCCTTCTCCTCACCTCCCAGCTTCTGCCATTGCCTCTCTTCTGTGGAACCCAGTAGAAGCTGGCTGGATGGACTGTCCTGGTGATCTAGTGCCTAGGGACCAGCCTCCCAGGGGTGGAACTGGGAGGTGGGGACAAACTGAGAGAGACCAGCACTAATGTCAAAAGGAGACGTTACCCCATTCCGGGTAGGGGTAGGTGCAAGGAAGGATTCCCTGCAGAAGAGACCTGGAGCTGAGAACTGAAGAAAGGAAAAGATTGGCCTGTGAGGAGAGGAGGGAAGAGCAAGTGTTGGGTATCCGTTATTGGAGATCTTCTGGAAGATCTCAGGACCTTTATATAATGTGCATTATCTGGACCAGTGCACCATTGTCCACTCATCGAATGGATTACGGATGAGTGGGAAACCCACTCATTGTGAACTGGTCAGGAGTGCTCAATGGTTCACAGTGCTTGGTAAGGTGTTAGCACAAAAGCTGTAAAAAATAATGGGCCACAATGAGGATCCTTGCCCCCCGCCCCCCGCTGCTTTTCAAGCTATTCTCTTTTTGATTGCAGGCAATATATATGGGTATTGACACAATGAAGTTTTTTTTTTAATTGTAGATGCATTTGATTTATTTATTAACCCCCTTTAACTGAGATTTCATACACATACAAAAAAATACGCAAAATAGAGATGCAGAGTGCAGTGACTTATCACAAGTAACACCTTGCAACCAACACGAGAATACAAATTGGAACACTGCCAGTACCCTAGAATCCTCTCTTGTGACCCTCTCCCAATCACTACTCACCCTTGCCCAACGGCAAAAAACAGAAAACCTGTCCTGATGTATTTTGGTAAACATTTCCTCACTTTTCTTTACAGTTTTTCCGACAAAGCGCCTATCTCTAAACACAGTATTTCAGTTTCGCCTGTCCTTTTGAGCAAGGAATGAATGGAATAATGGAGTATGTATTCACATGTGTCTGGATTCTTTGCTTTGTGATATTTATGAATGTTGTTGCTTGTGGCTGTAGTTTTTTCATTTCCCTATGCTGTGCGGAAAACTATTATATGAGTATAGCACAATCATTTATCCGCATTTATCCACTGTTTTGTTGGAGGACCTTGGATGGTCCATTTGGGGTCTATGGATAAGGTGGCTGTCATCATTCCTGTTTGTGTTTCTTGGTGCCTGTGGACGTGCATTTCTGTTTGGTCTGTACCCAGGAGAGGAATTGCTAGGTCATAGGTTATGTGTATCATCAACTTTAGTAGATAATACCAAACTGGTTTCCAAAGTAGTTGTACCAACATACTCCCACCCACAGCATATGGGGATTTCCCTTGCTCCTTATCCTTGCCAACATTGTCAGTCTTTGTAATTTTAGCCTTTCTGTTGGTTTTGCAGCAATATCACATTGTGGGGTTAATTTGCTTTTTCCTTACTGATGAGGTTGAGCACTTTTTCATGTTTATTGGCTGTTTGCAATATTTTGTGACATGGTTGTTCAAGTCTCCTGTCCCCTTTGTCATTGGGTTGTTTGTCTTTTTCTTACTGATTTGTAGGTATTTTAAAATGTATTCTGGATATGAGCTCACTGTTGGTCGTACGTGTGGCACAATTTTCATTCTGTTGCTTGCCTATTCACTCTCAAGGATGAAAAGAGGTTCTTAATTTTAATAACAAAGTCCTTTACAGATTCCGTTTTCCTTTATAGTTAGTGTTTCATTGTGTTCTGTTCAATAAGTCTTTTCCTACTCTGAGGTTATAAACATAGTCTTCTATATTTTTTTCTAGAAACTTCTCAGTTTTAACCCCCAAATTTATATTTACAATTCACTGGGAATTAATCTTTGCATATTGTGTGAGATGGGGTTAAAGTTTTAAATTAAAATAATTTATGGACCTCCAGTTATCCCAGCATCATTTACTGGTAAGTCCATTCTGTTCCCACTGCCCTATGGGGCTATCTTGTTCATAATTCAAGTGTCCCAATATGTGTTTGGGCTCCCTAGTCTATTCCTTTTGTCTATGAGAATATTTTTGCACCAATACCACACTGTAGTTTTATAATAGGACCTTATATTCATTAGATCAAGTCCTCTTATTTTGTTCTTTAAGAGTTTCTTGTCTAGTCTCTGTCTTTTACATTTATGCAACATTTTAGAATCACCTTATTAAGTTCCACCAAAACAAAACAACAGCAACAACAAAGACTTAAACTGTTGGGATTTTGATTGAGATCACATTGCGTTTATTAATAAATTTGTGCAAAATTAATATCTTTATAATATTGAATCTTCTGGTCCATGAACATGGTATATGCCTCTATTTATTTAGAGCTTTCAAAATTTCTTCAATGATGTTTCATAGTTTTGTCTGTAAATGTCTTTCACATCTTGTATTGGATTTATTCCTAGGTAATTTTTTTACTCTGCCGTATATTGTTTCCTTTTTAAAATTTTATTTTTGAATTCTTTTTTGCTAACCTATAGAAATATAATTGTTTAAAAATTGACTTTGTATCCAGAGCCTAACTAACTTATGAAATGAATTCTAGTAATTTATCTGTAGATTCTTACGTATTTTTTACATACACAATCATATCATCTGAGAAATTTGTTTTTTTCTAATCTTTATGCTTAAAATTTTTTTTCTTTGTCATTTTGCACAGGCAGATTGTACAGTGTTGAATAGAAGTGCTGATTGTATATATCTTTTTCCCTTTTGAGGTCTCGAAAGACTTTCAACATTTATCATTTGTTCATCAACTATGGTGATTTTTGTAGGTTTTTTTTTTTTTTTTGCTGTACGTGGGCATCTTTATTGGGGTATAATTGCTTTACAATGGTGTGTTAGTTTCTGCTTTATAACAGAGTGAATCAGTTATACATATACATATGTTCCCATATCTCTTCCCTCTTTGTCTCCCTCCCTCCCACCCTCCCTATCCCACCCCTCCAGACAGCCACAAAGAACCGAGCCGGTTTCCCTGTGCCATGCGGCTGCTTCCCACTGGCTATCTACCTTACGTTTGTTAGTATATATATGTCCATGTCTCTCTCTCGCCCTATCACAACTCACCCTTCCCCCTCCCCATATCCTCAAGTCTGTTCTCCAGTAGGTCTGTGTCTTTATTCCTGTTTTACCCCTAGGCTCTTCATAACATTTTTTTTTTCTTAAATTCCATATATATGTGTCAGCAGACGGTATTTGTCCTTCTCTTTCTGACTTACTTCATTCTTTTCCCTTATAGATTATTACAGGATATTGAGTATAGTTCCCTGTACTATACAGTAGGTCCTTGTTAGTTATCTATTTTATATTTAGTAGTGTTTATATGTTAATTCCAAACTCTTAGGTTATCCCTGCCCTCCTTTCCCCTTTGGTAGCCATAAGTTTGTTTTCTATTGTGAGTCTATTTCTGTGAGTCTATTTCAGTTTTGTAAATAAGTTCATTTGTGTCATTTTTTTGGATTCCACATGTAAGTGATATCATATGATGTTTGTCTTTCTCTGTCTGACTTATTTAACTTGGTATGATAATCTCTAGGTCCATCCATGTTGCTGCGAATGGTATTATTTCATTCTTTTTATGGCTGAGTAATACTCCATTGTATATATGTACCACGTCTTCTTCATCCATTCATCTGTTGATGGACATTTAGGTTGCTCCCATGTCTTGGCTATTGTAAATAGTGCTGCTGTGAACATTGAGGTGCATGTATCTTTTCAAATTATAGTTTTCTCCAGATATATGCCCAGGAGTGGACCATGTGGTCCACTGGATCATATGGTAACTCTATTTTTAGTTTTTTAAGGAATCTCCATACTGTTCTCCACAATGGCTGCACCATGTAGATAATTTTTTTTTTCATTTAAAGGGAATTCTTATCCCTAGTTTGCTAAAAGTTTTTAATTATATATGGCTCCTGAATTTTTTCAAATGCTTTTCTATATCTATTAAAGTAATTGTATGATTTTTTCTCTTTTATTCTGTTAGTGTGGTGACATATTAACTGATTTTCAGGTGTTAAATCAAACTTGTATATATAAAATAATCCAACTTGGCTGTGACATGTTATTGGGTTTTTTAATGTGTTTATTTAATATCACTTGCTAATCTTTTATTTAGGATTTTTGCACCCTGATAAATTAGTAGAATTTTCCTATAATTTTTGTTTTTCACAATATCCTTGTCAAATTTTGGTATCAAGATTATACTGGCCTTAAAAATAAGTTGTGGAATGCTCACTCTTTGTTCTGTTTTCTGGAAGACTTTTTGTGATAGCAGTATTGTTTCACCTTGACACATTGGCAAAACTCACAGGTGAAGTTATCTGGCCTTGAAGTGTTCTTTGTGGGTTTGTTAAATGGTATGACAGCTATTCAAATGTTTAAAATTTTTCTTTTACTGTCAGTTTTATAAGTTGTTTATTTCTAGGATTTATCTTTTTCATCCTAGATCTTCAAATATATTGGCATAAATTTGTTAATGATATTCTCATATTTTTAATGTCTGTAGGATGTACAGTGATAGCCCCCTTTTTTATTCCTAACATTGGTTATTTGTGCCTTCTCTTTCTTAATCGGTCTTTCTAGGAATTTATCAGTTTTGTAAAGAATCAGCTTCTAGACCTGTTGACCTTTTCTGTTTACATTTATTTTCTACTTCATTAATATCTACCGTTTATTATTTCCTTCTTTCTGTTTTCTTTGAGTATACATTGCTATTTTTCTAGCTTTTGAAAATGATATTAGTTCACTGATATTCAGCCTTATTTTCTAGTATATTTATTCTAGATAATTTTTCCCTCTAAGCATGGCTTTACCTGCACTTCACAGCTAAGTTTTGATATATAGTGTTTTGGTGGTTATTTCACTCAAAATAGTTTTTTTCCATTCTGATCTTTTTTTGCATGTTATCTTGAGTTATTTAGATATACAGTTCTGAAGTTTCAAACATTTTGGTATTTATTTTACTGCAGTTAGAAACCATAACCATATTGATACGATTTCAGTGCTTTGAAATTTAGTAGATTTGTTTTATTCCCTGTTGATGGTCAATTTTTGTAAATGTTACATGTTGTGCTTGAGAAGAATAATGTGCCTTGCAGTTGCTGGATAAATGCTTTATTTATGTTCAGTGGTTAACTTTGCTGCTTGTGTTCAATTCGTCCACCATAATTGTGGTTTTGACTATTTGTCTTTGTAGTACTTCCAATTTTTGTTTTATATGTTTTAAGACTGTATCATTAGGAATATATACATTTATAATTGTAATCTATTTCTGGTGAATTGAACATTTTATCATGAAATGTTTGTATCTCCAGAATTGCTCTTTGCTTCATCATTATAGTTGCAGCAGATTTATTTGGCTAATGTTTGTATGGTTATCTCTTTCATACTTTTACTCTCAACCTTTCTGTATCCGTCTATCTATCTGTCTATCTATCTATATGTGTGTGTGTGTGTGTGTGTGTGTGTGTGTGTGTGTGTGTGTGTATACATATATTATTTTTTATTCATTTTTGGCTGTGCCTCAGGGCATGTGGGATCTTAGTTCTCTGACCAGGGATTGAACCCAGGCCCCCTGCATTGGAAGCACGGAGTATTAACCACTGGACCACCAGGGAAGTCCCTGTATCCTTATATTAGATGTCTTTTATAAGGAGTAGATGGTTGATTTTTTTTCTTAATCCAGTTTGAAAATCTTCACCTTCTAATTGGATTATTTAGTCAATGTACATGTGACTTGGGTTTAAATTTACTATCTTATTAAGTGCTTTCTGTTTTTTTCTATTGGCTCTATGTTCTTTTTATTTGCATTCCTTCCTTGCCTTTTGGTAGCATATGGGTTTTGGGGGGTTTGTTTTTTGTTTTATTTTAATGCTTACATTTTTAAGCCTCCATTAGCTAGAAGTTTTTTGTTAATGAACTAATTTATTTTTGGCTGCGTTGGGTCTTTGTTGCTGAGCACGAGCTTTGTCTGGTTGTGGTGAGCGTGGGCTACTGTTCGTTGCGGTGCGTGGGCTTCTCATTGTGGTGGCTTCTCTTATTGCAGAGCATGGGCTCTAGGTGCGCAGGCTTCAGTAGTTGTGGCACACGGGCTCAGTAGTTGTGGCTTGTGGGCTCTAGAGCACAGGCTCAGTAGTTGTGGCACACGGGCTTAGTTGCTCTGTGGCATGTGGGATCTTCCCGGACCAGGGCTCAAACCCGTGTTCCCTGCATTGACAGGCAGATTCTTAACCACTGCACCACCAGGGAAGCCCCCAATTTCCCAGTATTAATGAAATTGCTCTTAGTTGCACTTAGCAGTTAACATTTTTCTTTGTAGATTAATTATGTGTAAAAGCCAGTACAATGTGTGTTAGTTCCTAGTGGAACCTAATGTTATAACTGTGTGTTGTCGTGAGCAGTGATCTATAGTTCTGTATGGGGTTGGCTCATATACTTACTTAATAAGCAAGTGCTGCTAGCGAGAAGCATGGTTAGACAAAAGCAGATGTTGCTTGCTTGTTGCATGAATTCCTCCCCCTCTGCTTGTTATTATCACCCTCAAGAGGATTTTGCCCACAGAATGATTTAGTCACCCATTCCAGTTTGTCTTGAGACTTTACATTATTCTAAACAAAAAGCTGTAAGAATGAATACATATAATTTGTGTAGGATTTGAGATGGCTTTTGACATCTTCCGGGTGTTTGTAAACTGATCTCCAAAAGTAGGCAAGAGAAAATTTACTCCAAGCCTCCTTTTCAGAGAGTTGAGGAGTTGAGGCTGACTTCCTGTTCTAGGGACGTGGCGTATGTTTTCTGCTTTACCATCATCACACGCAGAGGGGACACTTTATTTTTTATTTATTTTTTTATTGGAGTATAGTTGATTTACAATGTTGTATTACTTTCTGCTATACAGCACAGTGAATCAGTTATACGTATACGTATTTCCACTCTTTTTTTAGATTCTTTTCCCATATAGGCCATTACACAATATTGAGGTAGAGTCCCCTGTGCTATACAGTAGGTCCTTATTAGTTATCTATTTTATATATAGTAGTGTGTATATGTCAATCCCAATCTCCCAATTTATCCCTCCCTCCCTTTCTACTCTGGTAACCGTAAGATTGTTTTCTACATCTGTAAGTCTATTTCTGTTTTGTAAATAAGGTCATTTGTAACATTTTTTTAAGATTCCACATGTAAGTGATATCATATATTTGTCCTTCCCTGTCTGACTTGCTTCACTCAGTATGACAATCTCTAGGTGAGGGGAACCACTTTATGAAGAGATCGGGTTTTAAATTGTGGGATGGTTCCCAGGCCTGCACACAAAAACCTGTTTTGTAGTTGTGTCCAAATCAGGAATTTCTCACTTGGAACTGAGCAGATTGTAATGCTGACGGCTGTGGTGGGTACCACCTCCGGGCTGGGCCTGGGTCTCAGGCTAAGCCCAGGCATGCTTCCTGGCGCCCTGAGTGCACCAAATGCCACAGGCAAATTGGGAAGCCACCAAGGTTGCTCTTCTCACAACTTCTTTTGTGTTCTCTACCCCCTCACAGGGCTCTAGTCTTTTTCAGCCCTCCCCTTAGTAAACATACAACTGGAGTCAGAACCTGATTCAAATCCCAGCCCCATCTGTTACCAAGAGATGTGATTTAGGAAGTGTCTCTTCCTTTTCTGAGCTTGATTGATTTCCTTATATAATATGGCTTAATCACCTTTCAGCACCAGGAGTGAGGATTCTGAGATAAGTTATATAAAATACAGGAAACACAAGGAGCCCTTCATAGATGATGGCCCATCATTGTTCTCCAATCGCTGATGATCTCTATTAGGTGTTAGGAGGCCATTGGCTCTGAGTAACAAACACCGGTGTGTGAGCAACTCGAGTCTTACAGAGACATTGCATTTTTAAAAGGTGCTGATATAGCAAATGGTTATCTGTCTGAGGTTTAGGCGGCTTAAAAAAAGTTAAGTGAATACTCAGGCTTTTTGGTGAAGGGAATTTTTGATAAGCAACTTTATTTTTTATTTATTTATTTTTAAACATCTTTATTGGAGTATAATTGCTTTACAATGGTGTGTTAGTTCCTGCATTATAACAAAGTGAATCAGCTCTATGCATACATATATCCCCATAACCCCTCCCTCTTGTGTCTCCCTCCCACCCTCCCTATCCCACCCCTCTAGGTGGTCACAAAGCACCGAGCTGATCTCCCTGTGCTATGTGGCTGCTTCCCACTAGCTAGCTATTTTACATTTGGTAGTGTATATATGACCATGCCACTCTCTCACTTCGTCCCAGCTTACCCTTCCCCCTCCCCATGTCCTCAAGTCCATTCTCTATGTCTGTGTCTTTATTCTTGTCCTGCCCCTAGGTTCTTCAGAACCATTTTTATTTTATTTTTTTAGATTCCATATATATGTGTTAGCGTACGGTATTTGTTTTTCTCTTTCTGACTGACTTCACTCTGTATGACAGACTCTAGGTCCATCCACCTCACTACAAATAACTCAATTTCGTTTCTTTTTATGGCTGAGTAATATTCCATTGTATATATATATATGCCACATCTTTTTTATCCATTCATCGGTCACTGGACACTTAGGTTGCTTCCATGTCCTGGCTGTTGTAAACAGCGCTGCAATGAACATAGTGGTATGTGACTCTTTTTGAGTTATGGTTTTCTCAGGGTATATTCCCAGTAGTGGGATTGCTGGGTCATATGGTAGTTCTATTTTTAGTTTTTTAAGGAACCTCCATGGTATTCTGCGTAGTGGCTGTATCAATTTACATTCCTACCAACATTGCCAGAGGGTTCCCTTTTCTCCACACCCTCTCCAGCATTTATTGTTTGTAGATTTTTTGACAATGACCTTTCTGATGGGTGTGAGGTGATACCTCACTGTGGTTTTGATTTGCATTTCTCTAATGATTAGTGATGTTGAACATCCTTTCATGTGTTTGTTGGCAGTCTGTATATCTTCTTTGGAGAAATGTCTATTTAGGTCTTCTGTCTACTTTTGGATTGGGTTGTTTGTTTTTCTGATATTGAGCTGCGTGAACTGCTTGTATATTTTGGAGACTGATCAGCAACTTTAAATCATTCTACCTGCATACCTTCCTCCCTCCTTCCCTTCCTGGGGATGCACATTTTGAAAGCTCTGCCAGGAAACACAGACCTCTCTCTCCCGCTCTCTCCTCCCTTCCTCTCCCCTGGCATCAGTGACTCTGTGGCAAACTAGGGCCACCAGGGAGAGGACAGGGGTGGGAGGAAGGGGAGGGGCCACCTTTTTCTTATATTTCTATATATTTTTGTATGTAAAGATGCATGGTTAGTCATTCAGGAATTTATAATTTAGAAATGTCGTCATTAGGTAAACCAGAGAACTTATAAAGAAATCATTGACCCACTTTCCCCTTTGCTTTGTTTCCCTTTCCTGTCAGGGAATGTGTTCAGAGGACAGCCAGTCATTTTTCAGGCCATTCTGCAATGCCTCTGGCTTCTGGTTTGCTCCAAATGGCATTTCACAGGGTGCTGTTGGTTATTTACACTTGCTTTCAGGGAGCCAGGGTTCCTTGGCTGTGGGATCCAATCAAGAGATCCATTAAGGTCCTCCTAACTCTCCAGGGGAGATCTGGATTGGAAAGTCTTCTACTTTCTGTTTGAGCCCAAGGAGCACAAGGCGAGGAATAACTATCCAGCCCCTGAGGTGAGGTCTGTGAAATGCATGCCCACCTTCCAGCTCCATTATTCTAGGCTTGCTGGGCAAGTATTTGCTAGAGGGAAGGTCAAGTAGAACATTAAGGATTTGATCTGTGTTTACCCACTAAACAGGAAAGGTGAACTCTTGTTTTTCTCATTTCTTTTTTTCTAGATTCCTTGCCTTTAGTATTTCTTAGTAAGGAAACTGTTTACATATCAGTAGTACAAATAATTTTTTTAAATCTGTGTTAACCTAGGAACCAAAGCAATCTCTAATAAAAGTAAGCAGGCCTTAACAGATTTACATTTGGACTCTTTAATTAAAGCTTTTAAAGAAGAAGCCATTAATCTTTTGTTTACTCCATTGGCATTTTATAATATTTGCATATCTATTACTATAATGAATAATGTAAAGTACATTATTCCTAAAAGCATCTTTGTAATAATTTTCAAATCTGTGTGGTCTAAAGGCTAATTTTCAAAGTCGTTGCTGTGGTCATATTATTTTATTAATGCTTGATTGTATATATTTTCTATTATTTTTACAATTAACATAGAGTATAAAGGCAGAGGAGCTAACATTTGCTGAAATTCTTCTGTGGTTCAGGCATTCTGCTGAGAACTTTTCACACATCACTAATTTGCTTTTCATAACAACCCTGTAGGTTAGTTATTCTTTCCTCTGTTATAGATGAGGAAACTGCCTGCTGCAAAAGTTTCGTTTCTTACTTGAGGAGACCCTGCTAGTAACAGACAGAGCTTGGATTTATACTTAGGTTTGCCTGCATTTGGAAAGAAGAAAGGATAAAAAGGGAGATAAAGAAAAAGGAGAGGGCTTCCCTGGTGGCGCAGTGGTTGAGAGTCCGCCTGCCGATGCAGGGGACACGGGTTCGTGGCCCCGTCCGGGAAGATCCCACATGCCGCGGAGCAGCTGGGCCCGTGAGCCATGGCCCCTGAGCCTGCGCGTCCGGAGCCTGTGCTCCGCAATGGGAGAGGCCACAAGAGTGAGAGGCCCGCGTACCGCAGAAAAAAAAAAAAGAAAAAGGAGAGAGGAAGATGAAATTGGAACGCGCCCTTTGGAAAGCCAAAGGAAACCGAGGCAAAGTCAGTCCCAGTCTTAGAAATGCAACCTTGAGCATGGAAGTGAAGGGAAGAGGCAGAGCTAGGTGTGGTGTCACTGGCTGGTGGCTGTCATGGTTACAGCTAGCTGACTGTATGCCAGGGAGAAAGCCTGAAAAGTCTCTCTGGATTTTCTTAAAAAAGGTCTCCAAACTTTCCCCATATCCAGCCTTCTAGTTAAGCTGTCTTTGGGACCATGATATAGAGCCATTCCAAGTTATACAACTGAGAGAGCATTGAACCTTTGGATGGAGGACCAGGGAAGGGAAAGGCCTGTTTGTGTGGATATTGCACAAAGAAAACCAATATCCATGTTTATTGTGTGGGAGGTCAATCTCAAAAAGATTACGGCTACCAAAGGAGGAAAAATGTATATTTGACATACACTATTGATTTTTATTAATGTAATCTGTGTCAAATATCATAAAGATTTTTTTTGAATTTAGTGTCTGCTTTTTTCTTTGTGGATATAAAAATATTGAGTTTTTTATAGGATTGTTGTAATAGTTTGGCTCCCCTAACTATGTTTTTTCTTTTAAAGATACAGTAGAAGAAAGGGGGATTTCAGGTCTTTGAATGACCTGAAATTATATACAGGACTTAACGGGATTCATTAGGAAGGTGTATTTTTCTGGAGCTGAGGCTCCACCACTTTCATTGGCTCCTTAAAGTGGATTATGAATCAAAAAATGAAGAGCCAATACTCTAAAGTCTTACCTTTCTCAACCCTGAATTTTCTACCAAAGTGATTTTTCAGGAATTCATTGCTATTGCTTGCAGCAGGATTATTATAACTTGTAAAAGTCAGGTAATTTTGTTAGCCTTCTGACCAGTTAAAGATGTTCAGTTTGCCATAGTGTTTAAGCAATAGAAATGTATCACTGCCTGAATACAATGATAAAAATGTTAGTGCTTTTTTCTATCTTTCTTTCCTTTTTTTTTTTTTTTGGTACGTGGGCCTCTCACTGTTGTGGCCTCTCCCTCTGCGGAGCACAGGCTCCGGATGCGCAGGCTCAGCAGCCATGGCTCACGGGCCCAGCTGCTCCACGGCATGTGGGATCTTCCCAGACCGGGGCACGAACCCGTGTCCCCTGCATCGGCAGGTGGACTCTCAACCACTGCGCCACCAGGGAAGCCCCTTTTTTAAATTTTTATTGGAGTATAGTTGATTTACAATGTTGTGTTAGTGGTTCTTTCTTACTCTTATCCTGATACCTATATATGTGGTCCTTCAACTATAGTTCTCAGTTTCTCGTTGTGGGGAAGACCCTAGAAGTGTGTGTGTGTGTGTGTGTGTGTGTGTGTGTGTGTGTGTGTTTAGAGGGGGGAAGAAGAGAAGGAGCAGGGTCTAGATAAGCCAGGGGAGGGTCTTGCCTTAGTCTAAGGACTGATGTTGCCCCAGCTGCTCCCTTCCTTGCAAATGATTCCATCAGGGAGCCCTCCCTGAGATGCTCTGTAATGTAGAGCATACAACTCTGACAGCTAAATCCTCTGGTTCTCCCTTGTTAATTCTCCTTCCCTGCAGGTGAATGGAGAGAATAATTGGGTCCAAATACAGAACAGTGAGTAGGCATTTCCCTTTTGCGCTATAAAATTCAGCTATCATATAATTTACAAGATGTGGACACAACCTGAGTGTTTGCAAACTGATGAATGGATAAAGAAGATGTGATTTATATATACAATGGAATACTACTCAGCCATAAAAAAGAATGAAATTTTGCCACTTGTAACAACATGGATAGATTTGGAAGGTATTATGCTAAGTGCAATAAGTCAGACAGAGAAAGACAAACACTGTATGATATCACTTAAATGTAGAATCTAAAAAATAAAACAAACTAGTGAATATAACAAAAAAGAAACATACAGATAAAGGGAACAACCTAGCGGTTAGCAGTGGGGAGAGGGAAGGACGAGATAGGGGTAGGGAATTAAGAGGTACAAACGACTATGTATAAAGTAAATAAGATACAAGGATATATTGTACAACACAGGGAATATAGCCAATATTTTATAATAACTGTAAATGAAATATAACCTTTAAAATTCGTGAATCATTATGTTGTACACCTAAAACTTATATAATACTGTACATCAGCTACACCTCAATAAAAATAAATAAATCAAATCAAATCAATTTCAGCAGTTCTGATGGGATGCTATGGCTAATCATTACAGATCGTGCACTCCACCCCAGTTATTAAACGATCGGCAGGATATTGACCCTCAGGCTAGGAACTGCAAATTCCTCTTCCTTCCTATTCTCTGGTCTCTCAAATAGGGCCCTGCTTGGGTTTAACCTGTAAGCTTTAGGAAGAGGGTGCCATATGCCCTCTGACTTTCACCCCTTAATCTGCTCTCACCTGTTTATGCGCCCACTGTCCCCTCCCCCGTCATTGTTTCCTTGATAAAAGTCAGTGTTCCTCTCTTCTGACAACTCCCATCCTCATGGCAAATTCCATGGAGTCATCATAAAGGCACCACGTGGTTTTGCTTTTGAAAAGATTCATACATTTATGGGCTGTTCTTTTCAGAGCGCTGCTGTTCTTGTCCATATGATTCCAATTTCAGGGAGTACCCCATGACTTTTTCATAACTTCAGTAGCTTGTGTTGTACCCTTGATAGAAATATCTGTGATGAATTATGATCTGTCTCTCCTTTCTTAGTGCCAATAAAAACTTTGGCTAGCAGAGGACACCTCTTTCTTTTATATTTTTTGTGGACGTTTCAGTTCGTCACAGGGACTGAACGCAATTGGATGTTACAGCTGTACTAAACTTTAGCATGTGTGCTTTTAACGGCCACTTGCAGATTTCTATTTCTGTGTGGGCTAGCAGAGGACACCTCTTTCTTTTATATTTTTTGTGGACGTTTCAGTTCGTCACAGGGACTGAACGCAATTGGATGTTATAGCTGTACTAAACTTTAGCATGTGTGCTTTTAACGGCCACTTGCAGATTTCTATTTCTGTGTGCTTGTAACCCATGTTTTTTAAAGTTTAGATGAACACAGGGATTTTATAAAGTCCTTAGATGAATTCTTTGTTTCCTTGCGCTTACCCACCAACTAGATCTTTGTCTTACAGGATCTATAATTCCTACACAGAATGGGAGAGAGTATTTTCAAAAAGCTTTGTAAATGGGGACAATCATCTGTGAAAGGGCCTTGGAAATGTCCTTCAAATAGAACGTAAACGTCAAAGAGGGTATCTGTTCCTTTTGAAGATCATGTATGGCAGATAGAGTTTGATAAGAATTATTCTATATTGTCTTTTATTATAAATTATATTTGGAGTGAAGGCGTTTAAACATTTCTGGTGGTTGTTATCTTAAAGGGCTTTCTGGAATGGAAGGAGACCCAGCAATGCCATGGTTTTTAACTTCTTTGAGACTGGGTTTCAACTGAAAATGGACATGGTTCCCCCTACCCACCTCACACGTTTATCCTAAGGGCCAAATGAGATGCTGAAAGTCCTTGGAAAGCCAGAAGTGTCAGGTTTAATATGGTATTAGGATTCCGTGTTTCCAAATGAAGTCCTCTCTTGTCAGAGTATCATCCATCTACCCAGCAAAGCCGGGAACAACCCAATGACATTATCAAAAGTCTACTGGGCAGCTATCGGCTTAGTGGTAGCATGTACCAAGTAAAAATGGTGTGTAAATAAAACGGCCTCGCCCACAAGGAGCAGATATTCACTGAAAGAAGGAAGGAAAGAATGAGAAGAAGAAAAGGAAGGAGAGAGGGAGAGAGAGATGGAGGAAGCAAGAGAAAAGGAAAAAGAAGAGAAGAGAAAGGAAAAAAATGTTTTGTTGCAGTAACTGTCTGGGATGGTAAATTGTCAAGTCCTTAGTTTTTTAAATCTAGGTGAAACCGACTATTTCTTATTTCTTTGGAAGTAATTTAATACCTTATTTTACATCAATCACAGAGTTAAAAATAAGCATAGGTAGTTCCAAGTACTTTGAGATTTCATGTTACCTTCGAATTCCATGTACCTTGTTACGATTTCATTACAGGATACTCCAAGTAGGAAACAGAGAAAGCCTGCCTAACTGTTCTTGGGGGGCCTTTTGCCCAGGTACAATCAGAGGAATCGGGCTTTATGGAAATGAGTGCAAACTGAGGTCAAAAGAATTTGATGTTGCTTAGTTTAAGGTAGTAGGGTTTTGTGCTGAAATTAAGAGGGAAAACAAAGATCCAGGCGTTAAGAAGTATCAGATCTACAATCCCTAACAACCCCTGAAGGATCTAGAAAACCTCTCTCTGAAAGACATTTCTTTGGAAACTTTTTCTTATTTTCCTGGGCAAGTCTGGTCCTGACACCAGCTAAATAAAGGAGGGATTAGTACCTGGGTATTTAATAACTCCTGGCATTTAAAACTCAAATAATTATTTTTTTATTTTATTTTATTTTATTTTTTTTTGCCGTATGTGGGCCTCTCACTGTTGTGGTCTCTCCCGTTGTGGAGCACAGGCTCCGGACGAGCAGGCTCAACGGCCATGGCTCACGGGCCCAGCCGCTCCACAGCATGTGGGATCCTCCCAGACCGGGGCACGAACCCGTATCCCCCGCATCGGCAGGCGGACTCTCAACCACTGCGCCACCAGGGAAGCCCCCTCAAATAATTATTTTTAAAGGGATTGAGGAAGGAGGGAAGAGGGCTACTGTCTATATTGTAAAGGGCAATTTTTTTAAAACATTAAACATTTAGGAATATTCTTCATTGCACAAAGAACTATCTTTTCCCAAATATTATGAAACTCCTAGCCCTTTCAGTCTATCATTTTTTCTTTCTAGCTTTGATGCAGATGTAATTTATGTTTATAGAGATACATTTCATTCCTATGAACAATGATTGTAGTTTTTTTTTAAAGTACCATGTGATAAATGGAAACTGGCACTTGGCCCCAATCTCAGCGGGACAATAGGGAGTGGTGAGGACCAGGGCAAATTGGGGAGTCCATGCCCTATCGAAATACCTAGTCACAGACCAATATTTACATTGCAGTTGTATTGTATGGTGTCACCATGATGCATATTGTTATAATTTATAAATATATACTGCCAGTTGAATTGTATCAGTAGGGATGTTCATTCCCTGATATTCATTCAGCATGTTTGAAATTAGCTCCAAAGTGCTACGGATTTAAATAATCACACTTTCCACAGAGAAGTGGTTTTCTGGTAACAGGAATGGGATCCTGGGGCTTGGTGGAGTGTTGTGTCCTGTGTCCTGTGGTACAAACAATTCTGGAAAGACTTGAGTTCTATGTTGAAACCAGTTTTAACTGGTAATGGTGTGTGTGGCTGATTTTACATGACCAAGACCAGATTTCGTTTCAGCTAATTAAATAAGCACTCAGTGAGATGAGAACTGAGCAGTGTTTGTTTTGGACTAGGAGAACGTGGGTGAATAAATGATAACAATGTCCTAATTGGGAAAGGTGTTCTGGTTTCCTCAAAGTCTTCTTGTGTTTGAGACATCTTACATTAATGTCTAGCTATTAAGGCAGAATGTGGTTGCACATTTAAACATATTTGCCACTGAACAAAGGTACTGTTAATGTTTGGTTTTCTTTACAAACAGGACCTATGCCAGGTGTCTGACAGGGAAGTCAGCCAGAGAAGATTAAGGTATAATTTACCCCATCCCTCTAAATCCCATTCCCCTTTAACCCATTATGTATTATATATTATTCATACATTTATCAATACTCTTGAGTTTGTATTTTCAGCTGGTACTACCTCTCGGGACAGCAGTCAAGTGTTTTTAAGAGTGTAGACTTGTGGTTAAGAGCGTGGCTTTGGAGCCACTACCTGAGCAGGTCCTACACAGGGCACTGTGCACTTAGAAAAAATGCATCCCTTCTGAGCTGTGCCACTGTGAAGACAGCCCCCAGGGCAGAGCTGGGGCTACATTTCAGCCCCACCCATCTCTCTTATCCAGGTACCTTTATGCAAAGCACAAACAGCTCAGAGATCTAGAATAGCCCCGTATTTGAGTTTGAAACCCGCTTGTCACTTCCAAGCTGGTGTGGTTTGGGGCAAATGGTGTTTCCCTACCTCATACTCCTCATCTGTAAGGTGAGGATGAAAGTAGTGCCTATATATTGGAGTTGTCTATATTTATAGATGGAAAGTGTTGAGAACAGCCATCGGAGCCTAGTAAGAGCTCAGTATGTCATGGTGCTCGATACAAGGAGTGAGAGTGGGGAGTTTCAACCTATGGCATTTGGCTCCATTCGTATTGGGTGATGGTTTCTATTAGCTGGAAGAGGTGGAAACTCAAAGTACTCTTGCCTCTTACTGGATTCAGCCTGGAGGTCCAATGCACCAGTTAAGGAACAGTTTCACTTCACAGTGTAGTGGGAATAGAAGAGGATTTGGAATAAGCTGGCCTGGCTTCGAGTCCCAACTCTACTAACTTCTTGTTTACATGTAGGTATAAGGCGAGAAAAATAATACCTACCTTGGATTTTCGCCAAGATCAGCGAGTAATCTTGAGAGCACTGAAGTGCTCTACTGATGTTTAGTTTAGTTTTACTACGGGATCGCATAGGGTTTTAGACCACGTGTTCCTTCCGCAAGACAGGCACCAGCTTGCAAACCATTTACTCTTTTGTGAATCAGTCGTTTCAGTGGTTTCAAAGAAGAAAATGTCTGGGTTTTGGCAGTGAGATTCCTCATAATAGTGACCTTCCTTAATAATAACAATATGTAACACCAGTTGAGCGCTTACTGGGAGTCTGGCACTCTCATTTGACCATCACAATGACCCTAATAAGTAGCGCTTAATATTATCTTCACTTTGCGGAGGAGGGTTCTGAGCCTAAGGTCACACACGCAGCCAGTAAGTGCTCTGAGCTGGTGGTGTGTGAGCCCAGGGAAGCCTGCCCTGAGTCCACCTGCTTCAGCACTCTGCAGCCAACTTCCCTTTCCCCCTCAAAAGCTAGTTTAAGTGTCCCCACGGTCTGCGTAAGAATGTGGCTGACCCTCTTTGGATAAAGGGCAGGTGTTGGTATCATTTAACTTGAGTTCATTGAGGATAGACAAGTAATGCCTGACTGATTGCTTAGAATAGCAGCTCAGAACATATGCAGGGTGGACAGTGATTGTTCCAGCAGTAGGAAGGGCTGTCTGCAGTGTTCTCCATGTTGGAGTGGGGAGCACCGACCGTTCACATGCGCTCCTTGTGGCTCTCAACCGCTTAGCATTGTTTCGGTGGCCTTGGGGTGCAAGCAGATGCGTGTCCTGTTTCTTGTTGCTATCTCAGTGCCATCAGATCCATTCTTTGTCAGGGTATCTGACATCTGATTTCCTCTGGTTCCAGCAGTTAGAGGGAAGGGCTTTTTCCTGACTAGGTGATCTTGGTCTCAGAGGGGCCAGCTTGCACACACCAGACTGTAGTTGAGACGTTAATCACTGGAGTGGTCTGATGATGACCCTTGCAGGCTTACTAGTCACATCCTGGACTGAAGGTGAACCTCAAGCATAAAGCTCTGTGAAGTTATGGGCAGAGACCAAGTGGGTGGAGCTTTTTGCTACCTAACTAGGAGTCCATGTGGGGGAAGACATAATCCCTGCCACTCACTAATGCCCAAATTTTTAGCCCCAGAGAGGCCACAACAAAATGTCTGGATGAGTCAGTCTTGATATCCCTCCAAAACAGAGTGCCTGCTCAGATACAAATGAAATAATTGCTCAAAGGGGATTTTCACCAAGGAGCATAGCAAGGGAGAAAACCCTGTTGCATCATTATTTCTATTTTGAAAACCAAGAGGAAGGAGAGAACAATCTGTTAAATGGAACTGAAATTATCATCTCCCTGGTGCCATATTGGGCTCTTGGCTGTTATGATGGACAAACTGAACTTTGGGGGTGAATCTGAATGCAGTCTTATCTTCACACCATCAGAATCCTCTCATTAAAACTGCAGGGGTTTGTTCTGACCATGCATATCTCTAACATATTAGGAAAAACACATTAGTTAATATCCATCTTTACCATCCTTACTCTTATGAGAGCTTCACATTCCAGTCCAGTCCAGTGAGATGGTGTTGCTGTGTAGTCACAAGAAAACTGAAATTTCAACTGAGAGAGAGGGTAACCAGTTAATGGCAATTCCATAGCTATGGTGAATAAGGACTGTGTGACATAGGGACCACCCAAAGAGGAGGAAGAGTAAGAATTAAGGATACAGAGGGACTTCCCTGGTGGTCCAGTGGTTAAGACTCCGAGTGCTTCCGCTGCAGGCGGCACGGGTTCGATTCCCTGGTCGTGGTCGGGGAACAAAGATCCCACATGCCATGTGGTACAGCCAAAAAAAAAAAAAGAAAGAAAGAATTAAGGATACAAAAGGGAACAGAGCAGTGATGCCAGGACCCCAGAATGGCACTAAATGCTGCTGTTTATTTGCCTTACATATGCCTACATTCTCATCAAAGGAAGTAATTTCCATCTTTTCTACCACAGCTGACTTAAATTAATTGAAAGCTTTAGGAGCATTGTCACTTCTTACCATTTAAAGTAAAAACAGGGCTTCCCTGGTGGCGCAGTGGTTGAGGGTCCGCCTGCCGATGCAGGGGATGCGGGTTCGTGCCCCGGTCTGGGAAGATCCCACATGCCGTGGAGCGGCTGGGCCCGTGAGCCATGGCCGCTGAGCCTGCGCGTCCAGAGCCTGTGCTCCACAATGGGAGAGGCCACAGCAGTGAGAGGCCCACATACCGCAAAAAAAAAAAAAAAAAAAAAAGTAAAAACAAAAAAATTCTTCACGTAACTCAGAAACTGCTTGAACTTGAGAGAATTGTTTCCTTTCCCCCTTATATTGGGTTGTAGCCAAGGTTCCTGGCTGACTTTGAACGTGGTATCAAAAGAATGTGCCTGAGGTATGTAGCCAGTGACCTTTATAATCACTATACACATTGAGTGGAAAGTGTTTACCATATTACAGTCTATATTAACTTCAGTCATATAGAGTCTACTTGTTTTAGCTTTAGTCTTGGCGACAGGCCAACTGTTAGAATAACTTTCTGTGCTGAACTTGCAAATGCTTTAAAAATAAATGGCCAAGACAACTCTACTACATTTTTCCGGAAGACTCTGGTTTTTAAAGAACATCATATATGGAGAAAGATTTTAGTTAGAAAAGGGTACCACTGCTTCTGTGTAATCAAAGAAGGGCGTTAGAGATGTAAAAAAGAGGCCAGCTGATGTTTCAGGAGCATGCAGTAGTTGGACGAGCTTTTTTCTTTTTTTCCCTTTCCCTATTTTTACTTTCTGGCTAATTCACCACTCACTTTATTCATTTATTCATCCATTCACTCCCTCCTTCATTTATCTGTTGAACAGGTATTAGGCACTTACCATGAGTTAGGCACTGAAGATGCAAAAATGTATGACATCATCCCTTTGCCTGGGAAACTGGATTCAGCAAGAATCTGCACAGATGTTTAATACTGGAATTAGTTTCTTGGGTTTTGTTAAGACCTAATGAGAGGAGCTTTGAAATGCAGATTGATATGTGTGTGCCCTCCATGGGGGATTGTTATTTGTGCTAAATGGAGAATATACCATCATGGATGGTCTACGCTCTCATCCCAGTATATGGGTGGTTTGAGACTGCCCCAGGCTCAGGTTTGAGAGTCTGCAAGTGGGCACAGGAATGGGGCCGGGCTGTTTCACAGCTGTGGACAGCAACACAAAGAAGGAATCGTTGGTGAAGGCAGACTCAGGGGCCAAAGAATCTGACTCGTCAGAGGCTTGAACAGCAAGTCCAAGGCAAAGAGTCTTCAACTGGGGCCGAGACTAGAGGCACCGGCCCTCAAATGTATTAACTAATTACAGCGGTGTTTTGCAGCTAGTGTTGTAGCTAATTTTGCAGCTGTGAACTGCTGGAGGTGTGTGTACACTCTCAGTCTGAGTTCTCTCCAGAATTTAAAATTTTGATGTTTTCATTTTTATTATGTTAATAATTAATAGTGTGAATAAAAGTCAATACAAGTTATTCTGGGTTATCAGAAGGACCACCTTTTGACTGACACGTGTTAGTGATCAAGTGAGCACTTGGATTTACGACTGTGATGACTCCATATCAGTTGTTGTTGAGCCATTGAGAAAGTGGCCGAGGCAGCTTCAACAGCACAAGATGCACTGGGCCAAAATAAGGTCAGAAGATTTCACATCACTCTACACAAAGGTGTCTTGAATCTGAATAGAGGAAAATGGCTGTTGAGTCACTGCATTGTGTAACAAAAGGTAACTAAGTATACAGACTTCCGCTCAGCCTGTGCAATATTCCTGCTCCAAGTGACAAGTTAGGGTCAACAAAACAACCCAGTCTTTCACAATAAGTGAATGTGGTTATTTCATACTTCTATTGGTTTCATAATTTTGCTGTATTTGATTTGTAAACATATTTTGGTTTTATAATTGTGAATGAGTTTCGAGCATAGGAAGTTTATGTTTGGTTTTATGTGTGTCGGTGTTTAAGTCACACCATTTTAAGGAAAGATAGTACTGAGGGGTTTGTGAGAATGTTTCTACCTTTAAGGTCCATGATTAACATTTGGGAAACTTTTGAGAAGAGGCTGTAATTGCTGACCCTTACCAGCTCTCCCTCATGCCTCCCCTAATTCTTGAGGTTATCGATTTATCAGTGTGCTGAGCAAAAACTGCCTTTGACACAGTCACAAAGACACTCTCGAAAATTTAAATAAATTTTGAGTAATAATATATTCATATGGCTCAAAACTCCAGAGATTTTAAAAAAATATATTTATTTATTTATTTATTTATTTATTTAGCTGTGCCTGCTCTTAGTTGCGGCACACAAGATCTTCGTTGCGGCATACGAGATCTTTAGTTGCGGCATGCAGGACCTTTTAGTTGTGGCATGCGGGAACTTTTTTTAATAGCAACTCTTAGTTGCGGCATGTGGGATCTAGTTCCCTGACCAGGGATTGAACCTGAGTCCCCTGCATTGAGAGCACGGAGCCTTAGCCACTAGACCACCAGGGAACTCCCCGAAGATATTATAAATCTACTATACTTCAATTTTTAGAAAATGAAAAAATAATTATTGAAAAATCCAAAGATATTAAAAGGTCTACAGTGAAAAATGTCTCGGTCCCATTACTCTTGGTAACTGCTGTATTCATTTTTTGTGTATCTTCCCCAGATCCTTTTTGCACATTCAAGCAAATACCAAATCTAGCTTTATCCCACCCTTCCCCCAACCCTTTGTACAGAAAGGTTTCCTGCACCACCACTGAACATGTATCTTCGTGTAGCAGGACAGAGAATGTCACCATTCTTTTTTTTTCTTTTGTACGGCTGCCTATTATTCCATCAGTGTCATCATTTATTTAACCACTTCCCTATTAATATACGTTTATACTGTTTTCAAACATTTACTATAAAAGTAATGCTGCAATAAATAATCTTGTCCATGTCATTTAGCCAAGTGAAACATCTGTAGGACAAGCACCAAAAATTGAAATTACAGGGCCATTGGGTCCATGCATTTGGAATTTTGATAAATCTTGCCAAATCACCCTCCCTTGCGGTTTTACCAAGTTTCACTCTCCCAAGCAATGTGTGAGGAATGCCTGTTTTCCCCGTCTTGTTCAAGAGAATGTGTTATCAAACTTTGGATTCTTGCCATTCTGATAAGTGAAAATGGTGTCTCAGTGTATTTTTAATTTGCATGTCTCTTGTAAGTGATGTTGAACAGTTTTTCATCTATTTACAAGCTATTTCTATTTTCTCTTCTGTAAACTGTCTTTTATTGTCCTTTGCCCATTTTTTATTGAGTGGCTACTCTTTTTCTTACCAACATTTAGGAACTACTTTTAGGGACGTGAGCCCTTTGTCCGTGACCTGAGTTGCATCTTTTTTCCCCCCTAGTTTGTCTTTTGACTTAACTTATAGGGCTTTTGCCATGTAGAGGTTTGGGGGTTTTATGTGGTTTCCGAATTGTGAAGGCATAGTTAGAAAGGTCCTCCCACTCCCAGATTCAAAGGGAATTTTGAAAGAACCTTTCAAAGATGTGGACTCACTGGTGCTGATTAGGTTGCTGCCCAGGGCTACATCATAGCCCCTTGACCTCGACGCTCACTATGGCTCGTCCTGTGTCATTCTTGTCTGTGACATAGTTTTGGGGGACCTAAAGCTGGACAAGGGTATTTTCAGTTGCCTATCGAACTAGTAGCCGACCAACTCTGTCAGCTTATATCCTGTTTCTTTTTCTTGGGCATTTTTTTGAGAGGGTAGTAAGAGGGAAAGATAGAGCAGAAATGGCCAGCTGACCCTGGAAACTGTGCAGTGACCTTAGTCATGCCTGTTTGCATCAATCAGGCCATTTCACAAATATTCCATCACTTGTTACTTCTGTGATTTTTTTTTTATTAACTTTTTTTTTCCAGAAAGTAATGCTACTTAATATAGTTAAAAAAAGTAGCACTTTGATCATTAAACTTGACATTTTTATGGAGCCCATACATTAATATTTTCTGATTTCAGTCATTCTAAGAGCCTGTCTAGATTGGAAGGAAGCTGTCAAAGCCTGGAAGTAACGATGTGAATCAGTTAGTTTGAGCCTGGCTCTGTTGGTGATGCCTTCTTATAGTAAGCCCTTTAAAGACGGTTGTAATGATCAAGTTGTAGTATATGGACATCTTTTTCTTTTTTTTTTTTTTTCTTTTTTTTTTTGTAGTACCTGGGCCTCTCACTGTTGTGGCCTCTCCCGTTGCGGAGCACAGGCTCTGGACGCGCAGGCTCAGTGGCCATGGCTCACGGGCCCAGCCGCTCCACGGCATGTGAGATCTTCCCAGACCGGGGCACGAACCCGTGTCCCCTGCATCGGCAGGCGGACTCTCAACCACTGCGCCACCAGGGAAGCCCGGACCTCTTTTTCTTTATGCCAGCCACCCAGGGTCTCGAGAAGGGAAGCTGCGAGTGCATGGCATAGAAGGGGTAATGACTAGGAGTTATTAGAGTTTGTAATTCAGGACGCCATAACCACTGAGACACAGTAAGGCCTTTGTCATTTGAAAGAACTCTAATGCGTAGGTACCATGATTTCCATCATACAATGTAATTTGATAGTCTAAGAAAGATAAAAAGCTCACCCCCCACCCAAAGGAGGTCGAAAGAAATAAAGAAGAGGGAGGCAAGGTGGGGGGTCGAAGGGGAAGGAGGGGGAATGAGAGATGATGAGAGAGAACCCCAAAGAGTCATTCAGTGACCAGGAGCCTTTTCAAAGTAAAATGAAAACAAACAAACAATTCCAGCATTTAGCAGAAAATAAGGGTTTAATTGTTTTAATAACAGTCGAAAAGTGAAAAGAAAGTATAGAATGGTACCACTCTAAAGAATTATGATTAGGCCAGAATCATAGTGTTATCTATCATACATTAGTTGCCAGACTGGTTATTCTCCACTAAACCAAAGGTTTATTAAGATCAACATAGCATTGCCATGACCCAGCCCAATACCAGTCATGTGTTAAGTCACTATGTAAATGTTTCTGGATGAATGAGTGATTGAATGGTAAATGAATCGTCTGTTTGGGACATATTTAGGTCTCTGACCTCAGTTCAGACTGAATAAAGATATTTATGGTCTTGGCTTTATTGTGACCGTGATTTACCTGTTTGTAGAACCAGATGGAAAGGTTAATGGAAAGCGTTTCCAGGACCACACTTGGGTGCCGTTTACATTGCCCCCACTCCTTCTCTGTCTCTGAGGTTTGGGGGCGGGGAGTTGTTTTCTTTTTCCATTTATGGGAAATGAATGAGTGGAGTTGTAAAATGATCAGTGATCAATGGAACGTCTCAAATGACCAAATACCTTTTTTAGTCCTGGCATCTGTGGTGGTCGCTTTGACAAACAATAATTGATTCATACACCCATGTGATATTATGTTCTCGCCTTGATTTTTATGTCATTGGGAGCTATTCTTTTTTTTTTTTTTTAATAAATTTATTTATTTATTTTTGGCTGCATTGTGTCTTCTTTGCTGCGGGAGGGCTTTCTCTAGTTGCAGTGAGTGGGAGCTATTCCTTGTTACGGTGCGTGGGCTTCTCATTAAGGTGGCTTCTCTCATTGAAGTGGTTTCTCTTGTTGCGGAACACAGGCTCTAGGTGCGCGGGCTTCAGTAGTTGTGGTGCATGGGCTTTAGTAGTTGTGGTGCACGGGCTTAGTTGCTCCGCGGCACGTGGGATCTTCCCGGACCAGGGCTCAAACCCATCTCCCCTGCAGTGGCAGGTGGATTCTTAACCCCTGCGCCACCAGGGAATGTCCCTGGGAGCTATTCTGATTGTTGAAGGTTGGCCTGAGTAAATCTTTTCCCATCCCCCAAAGGTCCCCTGCTTCTATGAATTGGGCATCAGTTATTACTTCCATTGTTCGAAAAAAATAGGCTGAAGGTCTTGTGGGGATCCAGGACAGGGGAGGAATAAATCCTGGGTTGGAGATGGGACAGTCCAGCTCTGGGAGACTGGAGTAGGAATTTAGACCCACGGAGGCTAGGTGCGTTCGTTGTCTGAGAAAGTCTCAGTAAAAGGCAGCCGGCTAAGACCAGGGCAGAGATGAGCAGATGTTAGCAAGTAGGGAGATTGTGTGCTCCGGGAATTGGAATGTTGGCGGCAGGATACCAAGACTGGTATTCAGCCACAGGGGAATAATTCTAGACACTGGGTCAGAATGATCTTGTTATTAATAGGACCGGCAGGAAGATGGTGGTTCCTCAAATACTCTTTGCCACAAAACAGAGCCTATAGCCAAGTGCCAGGGTTTTATGTTCCTCCAGTCCGGGGTTTAGGTAGCTGGAGAAAGAGAGCAGATGAAGGAGTTCATTTGGACCACTGCAGGCTCACAGGCCTGGGGGCCAAGTCAGGGTCAAAAACAGGCTGATCAGCACCCCAGCTGTCTCACAGTTTCCAAGGTGATGCCTGTTGTCAGTGTTTCATCCTAACTGTGAAACATCTTTATTTATGAAAATTGCTAACAACTACACAAGTGGGGGTTAAGGAGAATACTGTAATTTTTATAGATTGTCAGTCAAAAAAACCCAGAAAGGATGCTGTGGGATCTAAAGTACATAAGGACATTGAAATAAAGTTGAAGTTTCTGGAAGCTAGAAGTCCTTATTATTACTCTTTTTATTTTATTCTAGAAGCTGATGCAGTAAAATGAGCACAGGCTTTGGAGTCCTACCGCCCTAGACCCACTGACTGGGGCTGCCACCCAAGTGGCTGTGTGCCCGTGTTCTCATCCATCAAATAGGGATGAGAGTTACATAAATGTCATAGGACGTTGTGAGGATTAATTAGAAAGTGCTCTATGGAAAGTGATTAGGATAGCAGCTGACATATGGTCAACACCATTATTGGTTTTGTTTGGTTGTTGTTTTAAGGTCAATTGGAAAAATACACATACTCTTGGCATATATAGTACATTTCATTCCATTTCTTCAACCAGAGTATAAACAAGGCTTCTAGTGGAAACATAAATTCTGTTCCCCAGACCCTTAGGATCTCTAGGTTCTTCCCCACCCTTTGGGCCTAGTTATCTGTTGCAGGGTGATTCTGGAAACTTCCTTCGAAGGCTGGCTGAGCCCTAGCGAGGGCATTTATCTCAGAGAGAAATCACCTTCTAGGAACTAGGAAAGGAGCTGTGTGTGTTGTCTGGGCCACAGTGGCTCCCCTCTGGGTGTCCACACAGGAGCTGGTCTCTGGTCTCAGTCACAAGGGTCCATCATTCCATTCTGGAGAATAAACAGAAAATACCAAACTCTGAGGCCTGAACTTGCCAATATTGGTAGAAGCTTTGGGACCACCTTGGAAACCAGATCTTCAAAGATTAGTCCCCTCCAGGAGAAGGTGGATGAAGAAGGCTTCTCCCTAATAGAAATAGAAACAGCAGAGATTTTGCCACCTTCCCTGGGATGGACAGTGTTACCACCCAAGGAGCACAGTGGTACTCGGTTTCCCTTGCTGCACCTGCCAGTCCAAGGCCCTTGTCACCCTGTGTGTGGGAAGCAGCTTAGTGGACTCTCTCGGCCAGTTGAACGGATCCTGACTTCACTCACTTAATGTCTCTGGGCCTCCATTTCCTCATCTGTGAAATGGGGATTTCATCTGGTTTTTTTTGCAAGGATTAAAGAGGTGATTCTGTGTAAGGACAGTTCCTAGTATAAAAGAAGGGGCTCAATTAATTTCCTACTCCTCATACAGTTTCCTAACTGGTTTTCCTGCCTCTGTTCCCCCTTCCCTAACGACTGCATGCTGCCATCAGAGGGATTTCTATGCAACACGTGTGACTCCCCAGCCCCAAAACCTTCACTGGTAGGATAAAGTCCAAACAGTGCAGCGTGGGGCTGCCCAACTACAATCTGATCTCTATTCCAAACCCTCAGTCATGCCCCAAACATGCCATGTGCCTTCCCACTGTGCTGGGTCACCTTGCCACACTTGGGCAGCTGCAGTCTGCCAGGCACTGTAAATGTTCCATACGCCTTATCTGCTTGAATCCCCACCACAGCCTTGTCAGGAAGATACTATCATCTTCATTGCATGGGTGAAGAAATTATGATTTTTTTTTCTTCAAATTATACACCTTGCTGCAAGGTCATGACCCTAGGATGCAGTCAAACTGGGATTCCATCCAAGTTCTTGGTGCTTTAAAGTGCTGTCTCCTACCAAGCCCAACACCAGGACACTGTTCGAAACACTCTCTTGCATGAGCATCCATCCCAGCCCTGGTTAATCGCCCTGGAGCATCTATTCTACATACCCTTGAACTAACCAAGCAAATGAGCATTTTATTTCTGTTGAGTTTTCTTATTTTTATTAATAAATTTATTTATTTATTTATTTGTGGCTGCGTTGGGTCTTCGTTGCTGCGCGCAGACTTTCTCTAGTTGCAGCAAGCAGGGGCTACTGTTTCTTTGCAGTGCACAGGCTTCTCATTGCGGTGGCTTCTCTTGTTGCAGAGCATGGACTTTAGGCGCGTGGGCTTCAATAGTTGTGGCTCACAGGCTCTAGAGCGCAGGCTCAGTAGTTGTGGTGCAGGGGCTTAGTTGCTCCGTGGCATGTGGGATCTTCCCGGACCAGGGCTCAAACCTGTGTGCCCTGCATTGGCAAGTGGATTCTTAACCACTGCGCCACCAGGGAAGTCCCAAATGAGCATTTTAATGGTTGCTGTTTGTTTGTGCTGCTTCTGTCTTCCCAATTGGATCCTTGTCTCCCCAAAGAAAGCAGAGACAGATTATGTTTCCAGTGCCCAGCAAAGAGAGCCACGGGAGCTCAGTGTACATTTTGTAATGACAAAGATGAAAACCCGGCCTCCAGGGATGAGACCGTATTGATTCCTTCACCTCTTCTAGAGACTAATAACCATGGTGACCACTTAACTAAGATTCGAAACGTAACCATGACAAGCACTTTTTCACCTACCACTCAGTCTCCTTCGTAATGCAAGATGGAAGTGTTATGACCTAAAGCTCTTTACATGCTGTCAAATTAAGCATTATTTTAAAAAATCCTGCATACATTACATGGACAAGATACTCCACGGTTTATGTAGCACTTCCTTGAACAGTATGTCATCTGATCTACCCAACAACCCTGGGAGATGGGCAGAGAAGATAAATGATTCTTGACTTAGTGGCAGGAAACTGTGGCTCAGAGAGGCCAAGTGACCTGTCTGAAGTCACACAGCTCGTGAGTTAGGGAAGCCAGAACTTGAATTCGCCACCTCTGATTACTTTACACAACCCTGGGTGGGCCCTGCCATGTTAGAAATGTGCCCATTCCCATCAAGGAGATGGACCACTGCCATCTAAATGTTCCCCTTGTATTGCTAGCACTGTCCCAAATTTAAACGAACTTAGTTTTTTTAGGGGTTTCCCTGATGATCTTTTTGGAAATTATTTGAAATAGGCATGTTGGTAATTTCCTAATCATTTGGCTTGCTAATTGTTAAAGTGTTCAGTCATTGTGGTTTTTTATTCGTTGGGCCTTCTGTGGAGGGCCAGGAGGCCTGAGAGCCTGGGCATTGGTTACCTGGGGACCCTGACTCACTTTTCTTCGGAGTCCATTCAGAGGCGTGAGGACTAAGGATCGGAGATCCTAAAACTTTTACAAGGAGGGGATTTTTCCGTCCTAATTAAAAATTTCCAAGAATGAACCCAAAGAGAATCAAAGAGCAGGCAAAATGTCACATGAGTCACCTCCTGATGTACATGGCTAGATGTATTCTTTTCCTATTAAAAAAAAGAGAAAAATATGTACATTGCACTTAAATAAAGTAAAGCATGTTTAGCGTAACTTTATAGACAAACTCTTGGAAAACTATGTATTATCAGCTTGAATGATGTCAGTATGTAACAAAATTAAACATATAGAAATTTTGTAATGTGCTGAAAGGTTTTTGTGCTTTGTTTAGTCTATCCAGAGCTTTCCACCTATTTTCACATCATAACACACTTAGGAATTGGTAGTATTTACAGGGCACATGGGGTAAGTGCCCACCCAGCTGCCCCAAAGGGCTGAGGAGTCTGTGTGCTGCCCCATGTGTGTCACCATCTCCTGGGGCACCGCTGGGAAGCCCTGTCCTGATAGAGAATTAAGGGCTGGGCACTGGGGGACCCAGAGCCCTGCTTTGCTGTCTCTGTCTCAGAGAATGCACTAGTTTGCACTGGTGGAAACCCTGAGTGCATGAAGCACACTTCATGCTTTGACAGAGCCATGGAAAGAATCTGTCTTCCTGATCTGTGTTCTAGATTTCAGAGGCCCTGGCCCTCAACCAGCAAAGAAGAATTTCTGAAGCTGGAAGTGCTGTGCTGGGATGCCTAACACTGCCCAGTTCTCAGCTGGGCTTTTGCCTCACTCAGCACCTTGTATCCAGTATCTTCCTTGACGTCCCCGAGTCCCTGGTTGTAGCTGACATGCTGCTGGGAAATTAGTCTGAGAGCCGTAAATGAGAGGTTGTCACAACAGGAAAAGGGGAGTCATGTCTAAAAGGATAAGGGCTGGTGAATTAGCCATCAAGGAAAAATCACTGACATTCTAGAATGGTCTATGTAATAGCTGTCGAACAGGAAGCCTGTGCATTTTGAAGAATCATCTTAAATATCGTTCATTTACAACTGGAAAATATTTAAAACTTAGGCTTTTTCTCCCTCTATTTCTCCGTCTTCTTTCTCCCTTCCCCCACCCCCACCCCGCCCCAACCAATACAGGTGACAGAAAGAAAAGTTGGGGCAAAAATCTTCTGTCTGTATCTTCTGGATTCAGGGAACATATGGTGACGCTACAGAGTCAGGATGTTTAGGGTCTCATAAAAGAATCTGAGGGAGATAGATAGTGTGGAACTGTTATGTGTTTTCAAACACTGTATTGGTTGAGAAACATTGGCATAAAAGGAGTCCTTGCCTGTGATTATCTTTTTAAAAAGTTTTAAAATACTGAATTTGATGTAATCCTATTCTTTTGTTGCATATTGTGTTCATTAAATCCGAAGATAGAAATCAAAATTTGAGGGTTTTTTCTTTTTAAGAGCCTCCCCTACTCTAAACTCATTTTAAATGAGCATGCTTTAAATGAGCATAGTATAATATGTGTGTATGCATATATATATGTGTGCATACTATATGTCTGTATATGTATGTATGCATGCATGTACATTTATGGGTGCATGTGTCGGTTTTGCTTAGAGATTAAGAAGCTAGGTATAGAAGATGTAATTCAGGGTGAAAGAAACAAAGCGTGACCTTCACTGCTTTCAGTTTCCCCATTCATTGATAAAACAATAATATAAAAGATAATTCCCGGGCTTCCCTGGTGGCGCAGTGGTTGGGAGTCCGCCTGCCGATGCCGGGGGCATGGGCTCGTGCCCCGGTCCGGGATCTGGGAAGATCCCACATGCCGCGGAGCGGCTGGGCCCGTGAGCCCTGACCGCTGAGCCTGCGCGCCTGGAGCCTGTGCTCCGCAACGGGAGAGGCCACAGCAGTGAGAGGCCCGCGTACCGCCAAAAAAAAAAAAAAGGATAATTCCCCCTACCTTTCATCTTTCTTCATCAGTCTCTGCTTGAAGATATATGAGTCAGTGACATTGCTGGTATTGTATAGTTGGTTGTCATACTGCTCTCTATGTCTATTGTGTCTGGTTTATAGCATGAAAAAAGAACAATTTCTTGGTAATGACTTAGAAGTGACTTTGCAAAAAAATGCCCCACCCCCAGTATACTGCTTTTATTATTGCCAGTGATCCTTTTTTTTTTTTTTTTCTGCCATCCACTATTGATATTTTTCAGAGTAGTTTACAAGGACTTAACAGGCCATCCCTGAACTATTTCTTAAGAAATCTTAATTGGGTTTAATATATTCCATAAGGGACTCACCTACATTTGCAGGTCATTAACATATATTGAAAACCACGTCAGGTCATAATACACAACTTGACGCAATAAGGGCATTACTTGCTTCCGCACACCTGGCTTTGCAAAGTCAAACCATCTTTGGCAGATTTCCTGGTTTGGTTTCTCCCAGTTGTTGGTGCCATGGTGTTCTTTTTATTTTCAGATCCTCCCAGCTTAGTTTTCTCTTTAAAGCTTTATCTGGACGTTAGGTGAAGATTGCTTTCACTTGATTCATCACAAACTGAAATGTCTCTGTGAAATAGCCCTTAGTCTTGTCCAGGTGACTTGAGGCTAAGCTAGAACCAGGATTCTTCTGAAGAGTGCATGCCAGTGGAGTTGGATGCCCTCAAAGTGGTAAAGTCAAGACAAAACACCCAGTGATCAAGCCAGGCTGCTACTGTACCTCTCCCCTGGAAATAGCCTGATTGTTTTAATTACAGTTCTGTAGCCGCTATTTTTATCTGTTCTGGAATATTTGGATGCAAGTCTGGAAAGCGTATTATTAAATTGCCGTTAATGCCTTGGCACTTTGTTATGTAACACTTGCCTTGCCATCGTACAGAAGAGAATATTTATTCAGAGTCCATCTTGGATGGAGCCAGGGGGGTAGTTAGGGTTTTAGTTGGACAATTTGGGTTACAAGGACCAGAGACTCAAGTTACCTCTGGTACCTAGGTTTCCTTGCCAGGATACATGCGACCTGGAACCGGGCCTGGAGAGCTGACAGAGAGCCTGTGACAGCTGTAAGAAGTGGCTCCCCGCCTTTCCCTTGGCACCCTATCACGGCCCGCTGCTCTGCGCTCTGCATTTCTGCTGTCTTCTCCTGAAGACGCCAGGCTTCCTCAGCCTCTGCTGTGTATCTGTTCTTTAGCTCAGTATTTCTGCCTGTGTCATCTGGCTTGTTTGTTGCCTTCGCTTCTCATGGAATCCTTTCAGCTTCCGCTTCTGTAGCTACTTGGCTTTCCTCTTCCTCTGTCTCAGCTCAGATTCCATTGGGAGGGTGTGATGGGCCAGCCTCATCTTCCACTTAGGCCCCTGTGTATCATAGTCCCGGGTGAAAGGCAGCCTTATTTAATACAGTGTGACCCCACGCATGCATGCTAAGGGTGACCAGTTCTTAGGGTGGCTGGTGCCCATGACAGAAAACAGCAGGAGCTGACTGGTTACAGAGTCTCATCTGTTATGAAATCTTACTGGCAGGATATTCATTATGATACTTTGTATTCCTTTAGTAGTTCTTTTGTTATTGCTTTATTATAATATATGCATCTTGTAAATAATTATGAATACAAAGTTTTATAAAGTATAGTTCTAACAGCATAACTATTACTTTTGAAAATATAGTTCTAACAGTTAAAAGAGTTCTTAATTTCTTCCCTATGGGGCATCTCCTCATACAGATGTCATTCTCCAAAGGGAACCATTATTAACAGTTTGATATACATCCTTCCAGACATTTCCAATGTAGGTATAAACACATATTGCCTCTTTATTTGCCTTACTTATGTGTAGCTAAAGGCAACACTGTGGGTACTTAAAATATAATGAATATGCATTTTTAAAATATAATGAATACTCAGTGATGAAAGTTGAGAAACTAATTTCATTCATTTAACTTTTATCGTTTTTATTTTGGGACTGTAAACTTCCTGACTTAAAGATAAGCCAGTTATTAAAAACACCCAATCACCACAACTGAGTTAAGCCCTGTGTGTATTAATATGTATCAATTTGTTGTGTTGCTGTGCTTTATATACTAAAGGGAAAAAAATGAACTTAAAAAAAAATTTCTGAAAGACAAAGGCCAGACCCCTCTCCATCAGAGAGTGTTTTAAGGATGCCATTCATTTAAATATTGACCCCTAACTGGCATGTTGCATCCTAGCAACAAGATTATTAACCTGTGGTTGCGAAGAGCAGCTTTAATGTAAACACAGTAACCATCTATTTACTTGATGGCTTACTTGATCTCTCTTTGAGTAAAGAAAGCCCAAAGTAGAAGGTTGGAAGTAATTGAGAAAACAACAAAATTTTTTTTTACATCATAAAAGTATTGAATGGACGTTCGAGAAACTTTTGGAAACAGAACAACACAAAAGAAAGTAAAATTGTTTTATCCACCAAATATGTTCGTGTTTGTAATCTTTAATAATAATGTTATAATTCATAGCGTAGACAATATTATACTTGTAATTTGACAGAGTGGGATCATATAGAACAAAAATTAGAGTTTTGTGGGGGTTTTTTCCACATAACGTACTAGATATGTTTTGCCGTCTCATTAAATAATTATTCAAGGACATGAGTTTAAATGTCTAAATATCATTGATAGAGGTACTATAATATATATAGACATTCTAGGTCATTTCCTAGATGTAATTTTATTTTTTTTAATTTTTAATTTTTTAAAAAATTTTATTTATTTTTGGCTGCGTTGGATCTTTGTTGCTGCGCGGGCTTTCTCTAGTTGTGGCGAATGGGGGCTACTCTTTGTTTGATTGCTGTGCTTCTCATTGCAGTGGCTTCTCTTGTTGCGAAGCACGGGCTCTAGGCGCGTGGGCTTCTGTAGTTGCGACACACAGCCTCAGTAGTTGTGTGCACGGCTTAGTTGCTCCACGGCATATGGGATCTTCCCAGACCAGGGATGGAACCTGTGTCCCCTGCACTGGCAGGCGGATTCTCAACCACTGAGCCACCAGGGAGGTCCTACCTAGATGTAATTTTAAATTCATAACTGTTTCTATTTCGTGATATTATTTCATTGTGGAGAAGGGGTTAGGTGAATTAGGAGAAGGGTGGGCAGTCGTCTTGGGACAGTAAGTGGCTCCTGCAAATTCGGCCCACCTGACAAAAGGAGTCGAGGAACATCTCGCTCAGGTTTCCTTGAGGTGGTGGGTGTCGCTTATCTGTTAGAAATAGTGGGCTTCTCACCAATGAATTGCTCCCACCAGCAACAAAAGAACTCCTGCATCCTCGTCCTTGCTCTCATGGCTGACCTTGGCCGGCCTTGAGCCATCAGTTTCAGGTGTTCAGACTTGCCTCCACAGACAAGAGGAGAATCAATATAGCTTCCCATCGTATAAATGGAAGCAGCTGTAAATATAATGAATATGCATCTACCTTCCTCTTCCTGGGTTGAGGGCTTATTTGAGGACTAGGATCACAGAGGTGCCTGGAGTGCTTTTGAATAAATTCAGTCCATTGTCCTCATTGGTCTGTATCAGAGCAGACTTGAATCCCTGAAAAAAGTCTGAGAACAACAGCTTGCCTGTGGAGATGAAATCACCAGGGCACTGCCGGGGTCAGGGCTGGCCCCTGGGTATGTGGCCCATGCTTGGTTTAATGTTCTACTGTGGCTGCCTAGGAATTCCTAAGAATTTTTAAGCAAGGGAACATGCATTTTCATTTTGCACAGGGCCCCAAAAATTATGTAGCCGGTCTTAACTGGGGTGTAAAGTAAGGTATTAAAGATATATATATATATATATATATATAGATAGATAGATAGATAGATAGATAAATAGATAGATAGATTTTTTTTTTTGCGATACGCGGGCCTCTCACTGTTGTGGCCTCTACCGTTGCGGAGCACAGGCTCCAGACACGCAGGCTCAGCGGCCATGGCTCACGGGCCTAGCCGCTCCGCGGCATGTGGGATCTTCCCGGACCGGGGCACGAACCCGTGTCCCCTGCATCGGCAGGCGGACTCTCAACCACTGCGCCACCAGGGAAGCCCTAAAGAGAGATTTTAATGGTTTCTTCTCAGACACAGAAGAGAAGGAAAAATCAATTCCACCTGCCCTCCCTTTCTGCAGGAGAAAAAGGTGCATGTGACTTTAAGAGACTGGCCTGCAGGGTGAAATGGAGCAGCTCCTGGAAGACTTGGCCTTCAAGGGTGCTTGGAAGATTTGAGCAGCACAGAACTAACTGGCTGCTTGACAAAGGCTCTGCAGAAGAAATGCTCTTCTGATTTCAGTTTTCTGCCCAGTCTGTTTAGTTATAAACCAGCCTGTGCTTTCTCTTTTGTGATGGAAAATATGAACGTATATTTTGAGCCCTAACTTTCTGGGTACTTATATAAGCATGAAATTCAAAGACCCTGTGATCCAGAATTAGTTTGAAATACTACAGAGGGGGGTGCCCCGCCACTCGGACCTTGTCATTCTACCTCCTCGAGCCTGCTCCCCTATCGGTAAGAAATGAGTCAAGGGTCTCTTCAGGGATCACCTGATAGGCTAGTTCAGATTCTCCACACTTTTATTTATTTTTATTATGTTTTTAAACTTGAAATATAACTGATGTACAATATCATATTAGTTTCAGGCTGATTCCTCACCACACTTTTAAACCTAGGCCCCTCGAAATAAATATACAGCGAAAACCTAATGCCTTTCCCTATTCATGTATTCTTGCTTTCAACTGAGAAATGACTTTGTGGGATTTTGTTTTAGTTTGCAGTGGCAGAGCAATAATTTTTTTCATTTCCCAAATAAAAAGTTATATCATAGAATTGAATGTACTCTTTAAAGCTGTACATGATTCTAGTAAACACAGTCCCATGAATATCGCTGCGCTCCAGCCACCCCTTCCCTAATTAGGTGCTATTTAAAGTGCTGGTTTGCAACCTGTTTGTTTCAACTGCCTCGAGCTAAAGAATAGAAATTGAGATTAAGCATCTAGAAAGCTAGAGTCATTTGTCTGTTGAATTAAATGATGAAAAATTGGAGGCTTGTATTTTCTTTGTCTCTTCATATTCTCTAGCTCTATTTTAGTATTTCCTAGGCACTGTATTTTACAGACGTCTCAGTGAGCAACACACTGGAAACTAAAAACAAACTGATTCCTAGCCACAGATAGTTTAAGAACTATCCTAATTGACAGAATCAGCAATGTATTTCCTACACTAGCAGAATTCTCATTAATCCATCTTTTCACAAACAGAAACAAGTTGTGTGTGTGTGTGTGTGTGTGTGTGTGTGTGTGGACGCGCCCCCTGCCCTCTAGTAACTTGTCCTATCTCACGGCAACCGTGATGTGAGATACATCTGGCTGGACTAGGGTCCTGAGAAGCAGCTGTGAAGGTGAGAGGGAAGAGTTGCGTGTGGCCTTTTTCAACCAATAGTCGTGGTTTGAACTGTGTTGAGAAACCATTTTTACCTAAATATGCGAGAGGGTTTGGAAAAGAAGCAATACTTATGAAAACAAAAACACTCCCAGACTGTTCTAAGCTGAAAGTAGAATTCCAGTGTTGGGACTGGTCTCTCGCTTTTAGCCAGTAATACCCATGCTTGAGGCAGGCTGTTAGACTCTTTGAGGTTATGACACTGAGAAAACACATTGCTCCCATCTTGAGCTGCGGCTACCTCGCCCCCCAAAGCTCCTCTGTCCCTTACCTCTTTAGGCGGCGACCAGCCATCGCCCGGATCTCTCTGCACACAACTGTGACTGGCCTGCAGTAGCCCAGGTGGGCCTTCACATTGGTGACATTACAAGCTCAGGTGCGGGTTTAGGTAGGGAGCTGACCCTCACCCAGCAATGCCAGCCTTCCCCTTCGCAGCTGTGCACATATGCAGTTCACTGATCTTTCCCCCGGTCCCCTGGCCAGTATGGTGTGCAAACAGTGTTAACCGATCTGTGGGGGGGGGGATGCGAGAGTTTAAATTGATTACATCTATGTGTTTTCTTGTGTTTTTTTTGGCAACAACTGCTCATCTCTGGACTAGTTTCCAAAAGTAGGAGAATAGAAGGACTTACGCTTCCCCTCAATAGCTCTAGTTTGGGATCCAACTTCATTCCATATCAATCTCAATATTCATTAAAAAGAAATTAGAGAAGTTAATTTCCCATGATAAATTTCAGTTTCAGATATGAGTTTGATCTGCATTACCTCCCACTCTCTGAGATGGGATTTTCTAGCCTTTTTCTCAAATCTTGGTCTCCTTTCGTTGTCCAATTCTTAGGCAAGTTTAATTATTTATGGCCAGTTTGCTAGAACTTGTTATATTGGGTTCTGTGGGGCAGAGATGAATAAGCTCTGAAAATAATTCTTGGTTTCTCTCAATGTCCATCAGGTTGAAAACTTTGGGGCCCATTTTATAAATATTCAGCATGATGTGCGGGACATTATTCTAGGCTTTGGGAATTCCAAGGTAGATAAGGCTGTGCCTGCCTCAAGGAGCTCACAGCCTGGTGGGAAGAAACTAGTTTTCTTTCCAGTAGGAAACAATGTGATAATCGCCTTAGTAATATGAAGTGCAAGATGGTTGGCAGATCACAGACAAGGGGACAGTTAACTGCCAGGAGATTTGGGGGTGGGGGGTTGAGAGGTTGGGGAGAGTGTGGGAATAAAGCAAAACAAATGCCTGTGGCTTCCCTGGTGGCACAGTGGTTAAGAATCTGCCTGCCAATGCAGGGGACACAGGTTCGAGCCCTGGTTCGGGAAGATCCCACGTGCCACGGAGCAGCTAGAGCCCATGCACCACAACTACTGAGCCTGTGCTCTAGAGCCCGTGAGCCACAACTACTGAGCCCACGTGCCACAACTACTGGAACCCGCACGCCTAGAGCCCATGCTCTGCAACAAGAGAAGCCACCGTAATGAGAAGCCCGTGCACCGCCAGGAAGAGTAGCCCCCGCTCGCCTCAACTAGAGAGAGCCCTCGCCCAGCAACGAAGACCCAAAGCAGCCAAAAATAATAAATAAATAAATAAATTAAATAAATTTTTTAAAAAGCACAGACTTTTTAAAAAAACAAACAAAATGCCTTGTGACCCTTGACCTGGATATTGAGGGAAATGGACGTTTTCCAGAAAGAAAAAGAAAGAGGACATTCCAGATCAAGTAAAATAACTTGGGTGAAGGCTTGAAGGCTTTAAAAACAGACAAGCAAACAAAAAAGATTTATTCAGAGAAGTGTAAAAATTATGATGTGGATGGATTGTGTATATATACCCATTAGCAACCGCTTCTGGATGTTATTGTTTAACAGGCTTTCTGCCTATTATCATGTAGCTCACATAAGTCCTAAGACATACAGGCAAGGTAGCAATGACAAAGAGGCAGCAGCAGGTAGAAGGACAAGGTGGGAGCCTGTGACCTACAGAAACCTTACATGGGAGAGAGGCAGAGGGGCTTGCAAATGCTGATCCCAAGGTCTTGCTTTTATATAGAACATATATAAAGAAGTAAATCCAAGTGTACTGCCCCTCTGGCTTTAGAAATATCAGTGTGTATTTGCTGAAGTGAATCGAAATCCAGTGTATATCTGAGTGAAAGCCTCTAAATAGTAAACTGAATTTCTGATCTGGAAGTTTCAGCAAATGTCAGCATAGTAGGAAAGGCAAATAATTCAGAATATGGAACTGGAATGCCAGTAAACAGGAAGAGATACCCAAACTCATTAATCGTCAGAAAAATGCAAATTTCAACAACAAATAGATATTGCTTCTCAACCTTGAGATTGGTGAAAGAAAAAAAACTGATAATACTAAGTGTTGGGGATATTATAGAGAAACAGATATTCTCTCACTTTCCCGGTACGGGTGTAAATTGGCACAATCACTTTGGAAAGCAGTTTTGTAATGACTAATAAAGTCTCAACACACACCCTATGACCCAACAATTCCATTCTAAAGAAAGTGCTCACATGCTTAAGGATCATGTACAGAGAATGATTGCAGTGCCTATTATAGCAAAAAAAAAAAAAAAAAAAAAAAAAAAAAAAAACCAAAAAATACTTCCTTAGGAAAATGGATAAGTTACGGTATATTTAAACAGCAGACTATACACAATATTTAAAACGAATGAATCAGATTTGCAAGTATAACCTGGGTAAATTTTACAAACATTGGGTAAAAAAGATTGCAGAACAATATCTACTCTTTATCATTAATGTAAATTTAAAAATATACATCAGTGTTAAATCTATATTCATGTACATACATGGGGGGTCAAAGTATAAGGACTTGGATGGGAAGAATAAAAAACTGGAGGGTGGTGACTGGAGAGGGAAATAGAATTGAGGGAAGCACAGGGGGGACCTTTACCGTGTATGTTGTATTTTCTTCTAAAAAAACAAAACAGATCTGAAGCAGATAAGGCCAAGTGTTAAAGTCAGAGTGGTGGGATATGTGTTTTGTAATTTTCAGTACTTTTCTGTGGTTTTGAAATATTTCATTAAACAGTGGTACTCAGTACACATTAGCTGTGCCGCGTGGCTTGTGGGATCTTAGTTCCCCGACCAGGCATTGAACCCAGGCCACCACAGCCAAAGCACCAAGTCCTAACCACTGGACGGCCAGGGAATTCCCTAGTGGGCACTCCTTCCGTATCAGGAGACAGCCCACTCCCAGACCACTCCAGCATGGTCTTTGTGGGGCTCTATTTCTGACTGGCTACAAAGCTGAGGGAGTAGAGGGAGACCAAGTAAGCTTTAGGATCTTGTCCACTTTAACATGAAATTATCCCAAGATCATCAGTAGATGGATTGATCATTGCCATGGGCACATCCCTATGTGTCCCACACTCTTCTGATACATCCCTGCCCCCAGAGGGGTGAGGGGCCGCCCAGGAGTGGAAATGACTCTGTCTGCATCACATACCTTTTAGCGCCCACAGCTGGTGGGAGGCCTAAATGTACCAATTCTGCAGAGTGTTTTCTGAATCTCCTTGAAAACAGCAGTTTAATGTTACAAGGTGCCCCTGAGCTAATGTAATAGGTAGGTGCAGAGAAGAGTTATTTTGAGGACCATAATTTGACTTAGTTATCTCAGGCTATCAAAGATTGTTTAACACCAGAAATAGCTGACTAGAACAGCTGCTAAAACAGTGCTTTGTGTGGGAAATGATGAGGAGTTCAGTATTTTGACAGCCACTTCAGAGGGATGAGTAAGTAATAAGACTTCTAAGAAAATCTTGATTGCTGCTTTTTTTGGGGGGGGGTGGTGGCGGGGATTCTCTAGGCTAGATTTCAGATTTCCCATCTTCTAGTATTCAGTGTAGACAGAGGGTATAGGAGGAGTATTTTCTCTTTTCCAGAGTCTCGACTCCTTGTCTCAATAGAGATTAGACAGCAGCACAGTAATAACTTATTATTTAGGTTTTCTAAAAATACCTAATTTGTCCTTTCATCAGATGTGTGTTCAGGGCTCACTGTGCTCCAAGCAAAGTGTGGGGTCTAGGGATCCAAAGCGATCAGTCAGACCTTGCCATCATGGAGCTTCCAGTCTGGAAAGAGAAGAAACGGAACAAGGCAAAATGTACATGTAATTTTAAATAAATGCAGTGGGTATTACAGAAGCAGAACTCAAAGGGAGATCAGGGTTAGAAAGAGGTGGTGTGAGATAATTAGGAGTTTGTCGTTTGAGCTGGTGGGAAGTGGTCATTGACGGGCAAGCACAACATTCCAGGTGGAGGGAAAATCCTGGTCAGTGCTACAAAGTGAATGGAAGAATGTATTTATTGATTTGACCAGCTGTGAGTCTCAATTCACGACATTACTTTCTGTTGGGATATCCAGGGCCTTAAGTTTTCAGAGGACTTTTACAAAATGTTTTTAATTGTACACGCACCTAATGTGAGTATCCCATTATTATACTGTCTATAATTTACTTTCAAATATTTCAGCATGGAGCCTGTGGTAAATATGGATGAGCCTGTTAATGTTCATCTAAATCTTCGTGGATGCACGCTCAGGGTTGCTGAGCTAGCATGTAATCAGAAGCCCTCACTCCAGGGGACTCTCCTCAAAGCCACTCAGTTTTCTTTACCTCTGAGTAAAGAAGGTACTTCTTTACCGGAGGTTTTGTTAATTAGGATAATGGATGGTGGAGATGGATTATGGTTGGGGACATTTGTGGTGGTCAAGATGTGCAGATAGGGTTGGACCGTTTCAGAGGTCTTTGCTCCTTGGTGTTGCAGAGTACAGAAGTCTAGTGAGACGTGAAAGATGGGGAAACTGAGGCTCGGAGAGGTTGGGTCTGGGAGTTGGCAGAGCCAGGGCTAAAGAACTCCAGAACCCGGACTGCCTCTTGTCGGTTGCCCTGCCCAGTGAGCTGCGCTTGCCCTTGGAAGAATCTATATCTACCCTGACACTCCTTTAGAGGCTCATTAAACCACAGAGGCTAATCCTTGACTGTGACTCCTTAATCCCGGGATGAAGTCTGTATGCCCTAGAAACAACGTATGTGATAACTTCCAGTATTTTGATTCAAGAAGAGGGAAGTGGGGCTTCCCTGGTGGCACAGTGGTTGGGAGTCCGCCTGCAAACGCAGGGGACGCGGGTTCGTGCCCCGGTCTGGGAGGATCCCGCGTGCCGCGGAGCGGCTGGGCCCGTGGGCCATGGCCGCTGGGCCTGCATGTCCGGAGCCTGTGCTCTGCAGCGGGAGAGGCCACAACAGTGAGAGGCCCACTTACTGCAAAAAAAAAAAAAAAAGAAGAGGGAAGTATTACCAACATTTGGTTGTTATGAGGGATGAATTTGTATTTCACATGTCTTTGTATTTCTAGTTAACACAGAGGGCAATCCAGTTTAGCTAGCACTGTTCTGCTTTCCCTATTAATACACTCGACCATCTTCAGATAATCGAAGAGTACTTAGAGGTCTTTGCGGTAAATCCGAGTCACCGCAGAGAAAACAAAAATGCACACTTGGGTGGTAGTATATGGAAGACGACTCCTGGGAAAACTCTGCAGACTCTAAATATTTGATTTTTGATGTATTTCATACAGGCCAGAGCAAACAAATGAATTCATTTACCCTTTAGCGAAAGTTTGTTTTTCCTGGAGTATGCAGGTCAGCTAATGGTCGCTGTGGTCTGCCGTGAACCTAAGTGGATTCCTGGCCTTAGACAAAGACCAAAAGGACAACTGTAGGGCTGCCCCATGTTAACCTGCCCTAGGCTTCTTGCTTAACCCCAGGTTCGGGAAGGCAAGTGCTATTACAAACACTTTACAAATGAGGAAATGAAAGCCACGAGAAGTTAAATGGCCTGTCCATGTGCCCCAGACCTGGTCATGACAGAGTCAGAGCCAGGACGGAGCTGTGGCAGAGCAAGGGAGGCTGGGGGCCTTTACCTCCCCCCTCCCGGCCTCAGCTACCATCAGTTCCATACCAAAGCCATCCTTAATAACCATGCAATCTAAGTAAAAATAAAATTAAAGAAAGGAAGGTCTTGGCATGTTCTCGAGAGGTTGCCTAACCCCTCCTTCCAACCAGCCTCTTGCCCCCAAACCTTATTGTATTCAGTCTTTGAGAACAATCTTGTGGGACTTCCCCTAGTGGTCCAGTAGTTGCCTCCGTGCTTGCACTTCAGGGGCGGGCATGGGTTGGAACCCTGGTCAGGGAACTAAGATCCCACATGGTGCACGGCATGGCCAAAACAAAACAAAACAAAACAAAACAGCAACAACAAAAAATCTTGTAATCATCATATCATTTCCATTTTACATCATATCATTTTCCATTTTGTGAACACCAAGACATTGGAAAAAAATGTCCTAAGATTATTCAACTAGCCACAGTTCCTAACTGGTTCTTCTGAGTCCAAACTCTGCTCTATGCTGGGTTGCATCTGACTTTAGAGTAATTACGGGCATTTACTTTATGGAAATCTTTTAGATTCATCCTGCCAAGCAAGGAATCCTGTTTATTTGACTTGTAGAATTTGTGTGTGTATCTGTGTATCCTTGTAATTTTAGAATAGTATAGAAAATGTTTGGTGTCTAATCCCAGCTTGGTGCAGATAAAGGAGGCACACCTTCGTGGAGGGGGGATGTTGGCTGAAAGGTGGTTATAAGAGAATTTGCACTCCTGGCAAGAGAAGGCACTGCCTCTTCTTAAGTGAGCATCAGTACCCTGGACATTTGTATTTCTCACATATAAATTGCTAAGTTCGTTTGTTGAATGTTCCAGCTTGCCTTGACTTGGATGATGTGAGTGAGTTTCCCCCAGGACCTGGCAAGATCACTGAGGTTGTTATTCGGAAGAACTCAACTTCATGCTACCACAGTACCTTTCCTGACCCTCAGCCTAATTACTACATCTTTGCAGAGCTGAGTGTAGACCAGGCTTCAAGCATCTCTGCTTATAACGATTGATGTGACAAATGGCAAACCACTCTGCCGTTGAGATGGAGAAATGCTTGTTTCACAGCCCTGTTCACTTCTAAATGCAGCCCTAAAATACTGCTTGGCCCTCGCCCCTACTGGATTATAAATGCCTTAGGGACTCTGTCTTATTCAACTTTGTGCCCACAGGGTTTGCCTTGAACATAGTAGGCACTTATTGTTTGCTGAGCTGAACTGTACCTTCTCAATACAAAAGAAAAATGAGGCGCACGAAAATAGTACATGGGGCAGCCTGGTACACGGACTCAGATGTACGTCACTGGTACCTGTGGCTTTGTCAAGTTACTCAAATTAAGGATTTGTTTCTAGGATGCTAGAGGGGAGAAAATAATACACATTGGGTGTAATGTAGGTAAAGCAGAGACCCCAGGATATCAGTGCTTAATACCTTATTTCTTTTGTTTGAAACAGACATTTATTAATACTGCCGTGTGCCAGGGACTGAGCTAGGAGCTTTGCTGGTTTTGTTTCTGAAACCAGCGCTCTTTTAGCTTGTGTAGTGTCTCTTGGAGGTGGGTGAAACAAGTAACGTAGAGTCACCATCATCACGTCTGAGAGGAAAGTTTTATCCAGGTGGAATGCGGTGGGAGAGGGCTTGTTGGCAGGTCCCCCGGAAGGGGAGTGTCTACACTGCTGCCTCTGGGGATTTAGAGGAAACCCTTACTCATTTCTCCCCCTTTTCTGCCCTCAGGCCTCCTGGTGGGCACCCTTGATGTCGTGTTGGACTCCAGTGCCCGGGTTTCTCCTTACCGCATCCTGTACCAGACTCCAGATTCTTTGGTCTATTGGACCATCGCCTGTGGTAAGTGCAGTGTTTGGAAATACGGAAAAAAGTTATGATTAACAACTTTCTGTCAGAGGGAAGGAACATTTAATTGTGAGATGCAATCACTTCGTATTTTAGGGTAAGTAACCCTAGCCATTTGGACAGATGAACCCTAAACCTCAGTGCTTAACACAATAAAGGTTTCTTTCTAACTCTGGTGAAGTCTTGTTTGGATCCTGTGGCCATCTCCATCTGCAGTAACACCCCCTAGAGCACAAAGGCTCCAAGGTCAACTTACAAGGAAAGTGCAGGAGGTGGAGGCACACCTGTGTTTCACTTGCTTGACCCCGAAGTGCCACCACTTCCACTCACACCCCATTGGCTAGAACTAGTCACATGGCCCCAGCCTGTCTTCAGGGAAGCTGGGAAATGATGGAGTCCCGGGTGGACTAAGTAATACTTACTTATCCCAGTGCAGTCCTTCCTACTGAGTAGGGATTGTTTATTTCTCCTGATGATAACCTGTAATAATGTGCTGGGATGGTGGTAAACAGTCATGCTGTTATCGGATCTCTCACAAGAACTGCCAGTCCAAAGTGGCTAAGATTTTTTTTAGTTATTTGTTTGCATGTGGCTTTTCAAATAACCATAGGAAGAGCAAGGGCACTGAACACTTACCTTTTTTCTTTTCATTTTTTCGCCTCCACTTGATTTTTTTTTTTTAATTAATAGATTTTATTCTTTAGAACAGTTTTAGATTTACAGGAAAGTTGAACAGATAGCTTGGAAAGCAGCCAAATACCCTCCACATACATAGTTTAACACCTTAGGACGGAACATTTGTTCCAATGGATGAACCAATATGGATACATGGAGTCCTTAATTTATTTAGATTTCCTTAGTTTTTACCTGATGTCCTTTTTCTGTTCCAGGATCCCAGTCAGTGTACCATTTTATATTTAGTTGATGTATCTCTTTAATCTCCTCTTGGCTGTAGAAGTTACTCAGACTTTCCTTGTTTTTGATGACTCTGCAACTTCTGAAGGATAATGGTCAGGTATATTGTAGAATGTCCCTCTGTTGGAATTTGTCTGATGTTTTTCTCATGATTAGGCTGGGATGATGTATTTTTATGAGGAAGATCACAGAGATAAAGTGCTGTTTTCATCAGGTTATGTCAGGCAAGGGCACCTACTGTCCAGATGATTGATGACTGATGATGTTTTTGTTCACCTGGCTGGAGTAGTGTTTTTCAGGTTTCTCCACTGTCAAGTTACTCTTTCTTTCCCCTTCTGTCCTTCCCATACTGTCCTCCTTGGAAGGAAGTCACCGTGCACAGCCCACATTTACAGAGTGGGGAGTTTTATTCAATTATCTTTATCACTGTGGACTCATGAATATTTACTTTGTACTTTGGGTTACAATCCAATACAACTTTATTTTGTTGCTCAAATTATTCCAGCTTTGGCCATTGGGGGCTCTTTCAGTTGACTTTATTCAGTTTTTAAATTGATCTCTGCTTAGTAAGAAGTGTCGTGCTGGGATCTAAAGATATAAAGATAAGTAGATCCGGCCCCTGCTTTTGAGAGTACAAGGAAATACTCAGTTCTAGCCCAGGGTGAACAAGTACCATACAGTGCCATTGGATGGTGGGGCTTCCAACTAAAGACAGGAATCTTGGCCGGCCTCCTACAAGGGTAGGGGGAGTTATGTGGGTGTGATTTTAGGCTGCTGGAAGGCTCTGGAGCCCTAGCAATGCACCCTCAAGGATTTAGTGGCACGGAAATTCTAACATTGTAGTTGTATCCCTTTAAAGTTATTCTGGTTCAGATGCAAATAGCCCCATGAGAAACAATGAAATGAATCAGCGTTTATGCATTCCACTGAATGAAGGAATGGCATCTGGAGTGGGCAGGGAGAAAACCACCCAGGAGTGAAGGGGATAAAGGATAAAGGAAGAGAGAGGCTGGGACCCTGAGGAAGACAGACTTATCAGTGTAACCCCATGTAAGATAGAGTTCCAGCCTTCTGTGCGGTTCATTCAACACAAAGGGAAACACCCAATAGCTACTGTAGAAGGGGAGGTGCCCTGTGGAAGTTGGTTGGGAAAATGTCACCTTTAGTTGGTGAACAGAGTAGAATGGTGTTAAAATAGACAGGGGAGCCAGCAAGTGAAGAAAGAGAAAGGAGATTAGAAATCAGGCAGAACTACCAACGCCCCTGGACTTAATGAGGGTTTGACACTCTCACTCATCTTCCAGCACTTTCATCACTTTTGCCTGGAGGCTTTTGAGAACCTTTGCACCCTGGAGGTCCTCAGAGCCCTTGGGTCTCCTGGGCCTTCCCAGGTCAATGCACGTGTATGGGGCTGTGACAAGCTCGTTTCTATCTGTGACTCTTCCCCCGCCCCTGCCCCTCAGCCCATCCTTTTTTTCTCCCCTGTTACCTGACATCACTACTCCTCACTTTGTTTCCGGGGTTTGCCATTCTACTGTCGACTTTAAAAAAGTACGCAACGTGAGTGTTGCGAGTTAAGTTTTATTGGGGGCAAAATGAGGACTGTAGCCCGGGAGACAGCATTTCAGATAGGTCTGAGAAACTGCTCCAAAGAGGCAGGGGGGAAGGTCAGTAAAGATGTGATTTTTGTGAAGGGGGAGTACATGCAATCAACACATATTTTTTTGCAGAAGGTTTCTGCCAGTCTTGTGAAGGTTATTGCTAGTCACAAGGAGCAGACATCACCATGAAGGATTTTAGTGCTTTTCTAGATATGAGGAGCTGCAAGAATTGGGCTCATAAAATCAGCTCCTGAAAATATCTGTCTGAAGACCTGTTCTGCCAGTTTTCCCAGAGCACAGAGTGCCTACTTTCTGATCTCCACCCTGAACTCCTTTCAGGGGGTGTTGAAAGTCAGCAGCTGCAGTAGCACAGGATTTAATACTTGTAGAGGTACATGGCAAGTGCCAGTGGCAAGTGCCAATTTGTAGTTGGCAGAGGCTCTACAAGAGCTAAGCAGAGGCTCCTATGAAAGCTCCTGTGGGGAAGAGCCCAGAGTTTCAAAGCCGAGTTATTGCTGAGTTATTTGCCAAGCCAAGGCTAAGGAACACTGGGCAGTAATTGCTGATGTCATAATTTATACCTCAAAGAGATGTACTTTTGTTTACCCAGTAAGTGATGCCTATCACAGGTGCATGATCTCATTATGATAAACCCAGAGTGCTTTTAGCTTTTGTATATATGTTGATTACACGTAGAGACAGCTCCAGACTTTCCTTATAGAAGACACCACGGAAGTGACAACCATTGTGAAAGTCCCATTCACCCACTAATTGTTCCTTCTTATCAATTTCTCTCTGAAACCCAAGTGCCTGGCTCCCTTTCATGAGAAGATTTTAAGAGCGGAAGCTGCTACCTTAAAAAGGATTCTTTGATAGGCTGACCTTTTGGTTTGTAATTTTAAATGTTGTGTTTTTTTTGTAAACTACAAAGTTGGTATTTGGTGGGACAGTATGGCAAGGGCTTTGTAATTTGCTCTAGTTTCATGAATCGTTGCTGTAAGAGAAGCTTCAGCGGAAAATTGGATGTCCAACTCACTGCCCTGTAGAATCCATAGCTTTGCAAAACCTTTGTTTTATGCCATGTGCCTTGTGAATCTTTGCTTTGTGTAAATTGAGCTAAGGGCACATCAATGTCTTCACCTAGGCCACTTTCTGTACGAGAACAGTAGACTTAGTGGGAAATCCTAGTCGTGTGATTGCCTTAGACTTGAGCCACATGAAGCCAGGCAGGACCTAGTTTTGGACCTAGTCTAACTTACCCCCAATATAGTAATCACCCAGCCCTTAACAGTATGAACCATACAGAAAGAAGAGGGGAACAAAAAACAAGAGTTCTTTGGTGAAACATTATTTTCAGATGCTTCTTTTTATTATCTTCTATCATCTGTATCCAGATTGGTTTGAAGAAATTGATTTTTATGTTTCTTTGGCACTGAGACCTTTAATTGGGAAGGGGAGCCAAATCCCTGCCTAAGTAATGACTCTTTCTTTGCACTGCTACCCAAAATGAAGCCATCGGTCTCTTTGGTGGATATTCCACTGTGCCATCAATTCCAGCCTATGGACTTGCATTTTCTTCAGTGGTTTGTGCGGTAAAGTATCAGTTTTGCCATTTCTTTCTTTTATTTTTTTTAAAATTTTTAATTGAATTGAATTTATTTATTTTTGGCCACGCCACACAGCCTGCGGGATCTTAATTCCCCGGCCAGGGATCGAACCCACGGCAATGAAAGCACTGAGTCCTAACCATTGGACTGCCAGGGAATTCCCTGCCATTTCTAAGAACATAAAGGAAGCAGTACCATAGGAATTGGTCCAGTCTGCTTTGCTGAGCTGCTTATACTCTGACAATTCTGCCTCTCTCCCACCAGTAATTCACTGAGTATTTCACAGCTGTGCTCTCACGAGGGCACTAGACAGCTGCAGGCGTTCCCCCAACAGCTGGTGTTTTGGCATTGGTACCCCAGAGGCAGGAGAGAGCCCAGTCCTTTGCACCCCTCGAGCTTCAAGGTACTTAAGTAGACAGCAACCCATTTGGCTCTCCCCATTAGAAGAACTGGAAGGTTCAAACAATAAGAAGGGTTATACAGCCTCATGAGAATATGGGCACATAGAAATGCAGGTAGTTCCAAGGACATTAAAAGGCTCTGGGACAAAAGAGTTACGGTTGGAAAGACAGAAGGAAATGTTGACAGTTCCCTCTGGATACATCTGACCTTCCAACAGGACTGATAATGGAAACGGGGTGGAGGGTGTGTGCTTGATGGACACCTCACTGATAACACAGCCCTGAATGGTACCTCGATTCCCCTTCCCACTGATTAATTTCCCTTTTCTTCACCATCTTAGAATCTCATCTGGGCCTAGATAGGCATTCATTTCCAGAACTGAAAGATAGATTAAAGATCTATCTTTAATAGATAGATCTTTAGATTAGCCACCACCTTGTCCAACACTCAGACTATCTTTAATAGATAGATCTTTAGATTAGCCACCACCTTGTCCAACACTCAGATTGTGATAGGGTACAGGGGCAAAGTGAAGTGCCCAAGTTCACATTGCTAGTTATAGCCAGTTAGTGCAGGGCTGAGATCAATTCTCAGGCCTCCCCACTCCCAGCCCAGTCCTCTTTAAGCGGCACCATGCTGGCTTTTATGATTAAACATTCGTTTAGTTGGCAGCTGGTAAGACCATGAGTTTAATGAAAGGTTGCTAGTTGGTTCTGCCTCTGCTGTTTCTCTACACTAGATAGCGAAATGGTGGGTGATTTAGTTGCCTTTCACATGAGATACACCTAATGTAGAGGTTGGTCAGTGTTTTTTCATCCTTCCTTGGTCTGTGTACCTCAAGAGCTATTCTTGTATCCTTGGGAACACAGCAGCATAAAAAAAAAGAACGTGCTTTTTTTCTTTAAGCAATCACGTTTATTGCAGGAAATTAGAAAATGTAGATAAGCAAAGAAAATAAGATATTAAAAAACAATAATACCACATTCTAAATCTTCACCTTCCAGACTTTATATATATATGTGTGTGTGTCTATACAGATACATGTCTGTACACATATGTATATATGTGTGTCTGTATATACACATATATGTATAGATTTTCTATGTCAAGAAATACATGTCTATAATGTCAATTTTAATAGGTAGGTAATATTTTACTGTGTTTATAATGTAATTTATCTGACTTATGTGCTATTTTTTGGAAATCGTAAGGTTTTTTTCCCCTAATGTTAACTGCATTTTGAAAAACCTTAGTGAATATCCTCTGAACAAAATATTTCCACATTACTTTAATTATCACCTTAGGATAAATTAATAGTAGTAGATATGCTGAGTCAAAGAATATGCATGTGTGTGAGCCTTTTAGCGTCATTAGCCTGACTGCCCTCCAGAAAGAACCATTTACATTCTGTCCATCAGGGTAGGAGAGGACCTTGGCATTTAAGTAAAGTAAACAAAATAACGACATCAACCACTAATTCTTACAGCCAAGGTTGGATGAGTTACCTGGGCCTCTCTTTTCTCAAAGTGATTATAAAGCTATGAGCATACTGTTATGACCTGTAAGAGATTATAAGCAGAGTTATGTAAGAAGCTTATAATAGTTACAGAAGGATTGTTCAAGTAAAGGCCTGCTTTACTTCAATCATACCTACGCTTTTCAATCAAAACATAATAGTGTCAGGGCCAGAGAGATTTGTGCTGAACATATGGTCTGGCAACAGTTCAGCAACTGGTTTCTTAGTGCTCTGACCTCAGAAGTTAGAAATGTCTTCTGCGTCACATTTCAAGAGGAGATCTTTGTGTCCTGTTGCTTATGATGATAATGGCAAAGTAACTGTTTATTTAGTGCTCTGTATGTTCCAGACCTGTGCTAAGGACTTTACGTGTATTATCTTCCTTAATCTCTAGCACAAGCTGCTGTGGTAAGTGTTGTTACCTACGTGTTACAGATGAGGAATCTGGAGCGCAGAGAGGTTAAGTAACTTCTCTGTGCTCACAAAGATAGTAAGTATGTGGCACGGTAGGATTTGAACCCAGGTGTACTTTTTTGACATCAAAGTCTGTGGTCTGAGCCATTTAGTAATATTGTCTCCCTGATAATCAGGCCCCTTATTACTGCATACTTACCACACGTCTAAAATATGTCAGGAGGGGCTACTGTGCAGCAATTAGGAGTGTAGGTTATGGAGGCAGGAAACTCTGCATTTGACTTCATAGAAACATGGGAACCTCAGTTTCCTCATCTATAAAAGGAGTGTAATTGGACCTACTTGTAGGATTGCTGTGAGCTTGCATGTCTATAGTGAAAGCATGGTGCTGGGCCTTGGTTAAACCAGCACGAATAAGTAACAGAAAACGCTTCATTATCACTATTTAACCTGTTTAAAATTTTAGCTTCAGTTGGATATGGATTTTTAAAACGCGAATCTCCCTTTTGTTTCTAAAGCTGTTCAAATCACCACATTTGGGGGCGTTGTATCTCTTGCCCTCTCCAAATACAAGTTTGTCCTTTTTCTGGGTGTAGAGAGTACAGTGGTGGCTTTGTAAATCCTACAGGGACAGCAGGTGTCACTCCAGTGTATTGGGTATTGCCCTTGACTTTATTTAGTATTTACATTTCAAAATTATCATCTATGGGGCTAAGGTTGCATGTGGCTAAGGCCATAAAATAGATGATTCCCTTTATTTAAGTAGCTTCAAGTGCTATTCATTTGAGGACTGGACAGCTCTGGGATCCAAGCAGCCTATTCCAGTATCTGAAAATACTGGATTGGTTGCATGTTAATCTCTGGGAGGTTTAGTGGGTTTGTTTTGCTTTGTTTTGTTTTCTGCTGTGTCACAAGAGGTTATTATTTTTGCTTGTACACACAAATAATATACCTACCGGTGCGCACACACACACTCTTGATCGGTAGGAATTAACCATCTTAGATATTCTGGGATTCAGGTTTTTAAGTCAGTGCTGCAGTCCCAGGGCCAAATTGTATTATGATTAATCATGCATCACAAAAAAAAATATCCACTGAATAGCTATCAGTGGGGCTGTAAGCCTTTGTTCTTAAACCTCAGGGGCCAGATACAATAGAATCAATTTTGTGGGTCTGTCTTAATGCTTCTTCCTTTTTATTTCAAGTGGACTTCATGTACTTTAAGGTACATCTCAAACCAGATGAGAAATTAGACTAGGCTGACCTAGTATTTTCCATCATCTTAGATAGTCTTTACGTTTTGCCCAGGTATACGCACAGGGCCTGTGGCTGGTATTCTGAAAACAAAACGAAATGCAACACTGCAAATGATAAAGATTCTCATTTTTCCAAAATTAATTTCTAAATACCCTTAAGCCCCTCAGTGTTGATCTGGTTTTTCCCACAGCAGAAAGCTTTACCTTGGATTTCCTGAAGGCTTCTCATACCCAACACAGCTTTCTTTGTTGTTTCAGCTGATTGCACAGTCGGGTCAGCTTGTTTTTCCTGCTGTATCTCTGTAAATGCAGGCTTTCCAGAAAGTTGACTGCCAAGTCCTTCCTTTCTCTTCTGAGGCCTACCACATTTTGCTCAAACTGTTGGGTAAATAGACCAGCCCCCTTTTCAGAGTCGTGGCAAAAGAGCTTTGTGTTATCTCACTTTACACAATAACAGAAGGAAAATTCCAGGCGCTTAAATATGGCAGCACTTGTACTTATTTTCTTGAGAAATGAAAGAGCCATTTATAAGGAACATTGAGGATCCCAACATGTTTCTTTTGGAGTTTTGCTGGTTCCTAAAGGGTGGTCCGGCCAAAGTGTCATTTGCTCTTGAACTGTTAGAAGGATGTTTGCTCTGTGATCTCTGAGAGGTACCCTGGACTTTTTGTTTATTCTGGGATGAGAAGTGGACACCTGCTTTCAGAGATATTTTTTACTAGATTGGCATCTTCAGAATGTGTCTTGTCTGCTGGGGGAGGGAATCCAGCCCTACCTTTTATGTATCCTCATGCTTCCCGTCTCCAGAGTCTGGAGCTTTGAACACCTGTCCTCATTTTTTGTGCATTTAGGAAAGTGTTCAGAGAATATGGTGCATTTGCACAGTAAATATAAATGTAAAACGTACATTTACATTTCTCTCCCTGGAAAGTGTCTGTTGGGTATAGATCGGAATCCATAGTTAATTCTTGAAACTACCATTGGCTGATGGCATTTGTGTCTTTTTCTTTCCTCAGTTATGGTGCTAATGGTTTCTTATAATGGCATGCAAAGTTCTTCCTTATCTACACCCCAGTCTTCTGTAACTTTGGAATCTTAGATCTGGATATAACCAGAAGAAACCTCTGAAACCTCTTTGGTAGCATAGGAGTGGTCCCAAAGCACCCAGCAATCTGAAACAGTTGAAAACCTAAAGATACTGAGCTTTGACATCCCAGCGCCTCTCCTATACATGGGAGCTGTGAGCGGCTGGTGTGACTCCAAAAGGCCAGCCTTTTCATGTGACAGTGACAAGTGTGGGAGAAGCAACAGGAGATGGAGGATAGCAGAGATGCAGCACAACAGCAGCAGTTGGGGGGAGGGGGCAGTGGTGGTAATTACAGACAGAAATGTGGGGATTTACATCCCAGGCAATGAGAAGTAGAGAAAAGAGCCGGTAGTCGTGTTAGGTGGTGGCAGGTGGAGATTGTGGAAATGATGGACAGTGGGGCAGGTGAAGAGGACGAGGTCTTGGGGCAACAGAGAAGGCAATTGGGGAGGGGGGGATCAATGTGAGTAGTAAACCTGAACTTAGATACAGGTGTGCTGAGATGGCTACTTGAAGACGGGGATCAGCCATATAGACCTTCATGTAATAACCATGAAAATCGGAGGTACGAGTGGATGTTTGTTGAGTGAGTGCATGTACGCATACACCATCTCCACCATGGCTCTGTGTGTGTGTGTGTGTGTGTGTGTGTGTGTGTGTGTGTGTGTGTGTGTGTGTGTGT
>NW_006769244.1:76165-109367 GCF_000442215.2 Lipotes vexillifer
GTGTGTGTGTGTGTGTGTGTGTGTGTGTGTGTGTTGGGGGGTGATGGGGGGTGGGCCTGTATGAATAAGCACAAAAAAAACTGAAGGCAGTGTGTGCAAAGGTGAGGGCACACCTGGTCTGCCCTGGATCTTGCAGCCGATGGGCTTTTCTGTCCAGGATAACCAAGGAACAGTGAGGTTGACTTGTGGTTAGATTCCACCACCAGTATAACAGGGACTCCAAGGTCAAGTACCTGGTATGATCACCTGGTAAAGGGCAGCACATGGTGGGATACCAGTCAACAGCCAGACTGCCCTGGCTGAGCTAAGGGATGTGTGCAAACTGGCCTCTGGAAGGCACATCTGTGATCAACATAGGCAGGGGCGAGGAGAAGCAAAATCAGAGGCTGGGAATTGTGCCCAGTAGGTCTGCAGAAATCCTGCAGTCCCTTGGGTAGCTGGAAGTGCCTCTGTCCTGAGGTGTGAACATCTGACTGTTGCCAGTAGGTACAGATGGGACGGCGGTTGGAGGGCACGTGGCTGGCATTCACTCTGGACTGGGCTCTGTATCACAGCCAGTCACAGCTGGTGATGGGAGTGACCTGTTTACAGACAAGGAAGGGTGCAATATGCTTTAGAAAATTTTCCAATCCCTATTTAAAATTTTAAAGTCTAAAATGTTTAAAGCTCTCTGGCTGACTCATTCCCTAAATATTCCAAATGGGCATTGTACTTTGCATCTGAACGCTGTTTTCTACTTTCCAAAGTGTATCTATAGACATTATTCCGTGTGATTTTTTTTTTTTACAACATTGCTCTGATACGAGTAAGGGGTTGGGTATTTTTATCTGTCTCCATGTTACATGTAAACAGTTTGAGACAGAGAGAGATGAAGCAAACTGTCTAAAGGCACCCAACTGGCTGGTGGCAGAGAGGGAGGGGAACCCAGGTATCCTGAGTTCTACCTCTTGCCATGACAACGTAGTAGTGAGTCATTGATTGCTTTTCCATGTGGTTGACTATATGGCCCCGAAAGAGTGAGCCATGGAAAGTGCCCGTGAAGAGCTCCAGACAATCTCTTCTTTTGTGTTTCCGTAGGGCTGCCTCTCCCCTCAGAAATTTGCTCTTCACCCTCTACAAAAGCATTCCATGTAGGCAATTTTTGGTGCTTAGGCTTAAAGTGAAAGAAAATGAACGTGGGTTTGGTTTGGTTTGGTTTGGTTTTGCCTTTCCTCGATCAGCGGATCTGAAACCCCTCAAGCCTGCCTCTTATTCTCCAAGGGATTTTAGTTCTGTCCCTCACAGATCTGAGTATCATTGTGGACACATTTGTATCTTCGACCTTTCCCAGTCAGGAACGAGAGTGAGATTCTGAGATATTTTGAATTGCTGGTGACAAAGGACAGAGAGACGCCATTTTTAAGAAATCAATTAAAAGATAACTTGGAAATCTAAGGAGACATCTGAAGGGGTGAATCATTCTTTAATTCTGAATTTATGTATATGATATGGATGATTTCTAACACACTGTTCTGCTGCAGGGTCACTAATGATCCCAGAGCAAGAAAAAAAAAATTTAAAAAGGAAGGCAGTTTATTACAGTCTTGACAAACACGTTGTGTTGGCATCCCTGTTATGCCCTGCGTTTGTGAGTAGAGAGCAGGGCGCCAGGTTATCTATGCTACGAGGCTGAGGTTGTTTCAGTTTGGAAGTTGCCAGGCGAGGTGACTTATGCTTCTGCTTTCTGATTTGGATGGAGGCTATGAGGATGACCTCATCCCGTTACAATTCAGGGCAACAGTGCTGGTGAGAGCCGGGCTGCTATTCCCTAGCGATAGTCCATTTTCACATCTCATTCATAATTGAAAGGAGTGAGGATCATTTTTTGCCCATTATAGGAGGTGGTTACATCAGCTCTCCAGTGACATACCAGAGCCCTCATATTGTTGCAACTTAACAGCTGTAACCTAGTAGCCTACAAGATCTGTGTTACCCTGAAAAGTGCAGGTCCTCGGGGGAGAAAAGGGGATAGATAGGGCTAAATCCAGAAAGTGAACAGGAGAAACGTTGCTGCCTTCTACTCTGAAAGACTGTCCAAAAAGTTTCTGGACTCACCTGATCAGACGTGACCATAACACAGTACTTAATCTTTGGGTTTCTACATCCTTCAGCATCTTCTGTGTGTCCCTTCTGAAGGAGAGAAAGCATTTGGAGGCAGAGCTGTTGGGAACAGTATTCTCCTTCCATGGCACTGCGCATGGATGAAGTGAGCCTGGCTTTTAAAGTATCTTTTACTTGCTGACATTTATTATTATCGTTTTACATTCGTACAGGTGGTTCCAGAAAAGAAATCACCGAACACTGGGAATGGCTTGAGCAGAATCTGCTGCAGACACTTTCCATCTTTGAAAATGAGAACGATATCACCACATTTGTGAGAGGAAAAATACAGGTAGTGGTTTATTAACATGGAATCTTTTTTAAAAAAAAACCAAACTTTTCACTGGAAAGAATTTCAAACACAGAAAAGTTGCAAAACTAAAAATTGTATAAAACACACCTGTAGACCCTTTACCCATATTCCCCTGTTGTTAACAATTTATCCCGTTTACTTTATTATTTGTAGGCTCCATTACTCTATTTTAGAGGAATTTCCTCCAGATGCTTCAGTGTATATTTCTAAGAACAGGGCTCTTCTATTAAATAACAAACACAGTGTTAACAACAGTTATCGCCTGCAGTAAATTTAATATGAATACTATAATAGTTGGCAAATATTCCAATTTTGTTAAATGACCCAATAATGTCATGTATAACATTTTTTCCATTCCAGTGCAAGATCCAGTCTAGGAAGCTACTGGATTAGTTTTTTGTCTCCTTCAGTCTGGATCATTCAATTGCCTTTCTTTGTCTTTTATGACATTACTGTTTCTAAGTGTATGGTCGTTTTTTTAATAGGACATTTTTCATTTGGGGTTTTGTCAGATGTCCCTGCATGATTTGCTTCAGATTATGCATTTATGGATGCGACACTTCATAAGTGATCCTGTGTCCTTTCCAGAGTGTCTTTTCTGAAGGCACGTGACACCTGTCCACCACCCATTGGTGATATAAACCCAGCAAAGTGCTAGCCAATTTCTCCCCTGTAGAGTTACTAATTTTACCCTTGCAATTTTCTGTAGGAAGACACTTTAAGGTTCCAGAAATATCCTGCTTTTTATCAACATTTCTCCCTTGCTTTAGCATCCATCAGTGATTTTTTGTTGTTGAACCAATCTTTGTTGTGATGGTTTATAAAATGACGATTTTCCAACTCCAGTGTTCCCTCACATTTACTAGTTGGCACTTCCACTCTAAGCAAGAGCCCTCCCTCTATTTACCTTTTTATCTATTTATTATTGATATGGACTTGTGGCTTCCTGTGTTTTTCAGTAGCTTCTGTTTCATTGCTGGGCTTATTTTGGTACTCACCCTCTCCCAGATTTGGCTAGAGCCCCTATCAATTGCCTCCTTTTCTAACTAAGATAAAATACTGAAACATTCATTATATATTTTTAATTATTTATTTATTTATTTATTTATTATTTTTTACTGCATTGGGTCTTCATTGCTGTGCGCAGGCTTTCTCTAGTTGCGGCAAGGAGGGGCTACTCTTTCTTGCAGTGCGTGGGCTTCTCATTGTGGTGGCTTCTCTTGTTGCGGAGCATGGGCTCTAGGCATGTGGGCTTCAGTAGTTGTGGCTCGTGGGCTCAGTAGTTGTGGCTCTCGGGCTTAGTTGCTCGGTGGCATGTGGAATCTTCCCAGACAAGGGCTCGAACCCGTGTCCCCTGCATTGGCAGGCGGATTCTTAACCGCTGTGCCACCAGGGAAGCCCTGAAACATTCATTATTAAGCATAAGTTTAAGTTTATATACTTTTGGCCTCTTAATTTTATATGGTACAGAAAGGCTAAAGATATCTGGATCTTTTTTTGCCACACTAAAAAAAAAAAAAAATTACCTCCTTTGTCCTTATGACTTGCTCCCACTACGCTTTTGAGCGCTTCCTACCCTGGTCTAACAGTGTGTTCCAGACTCATCTGGTACCTTCCCTGTCCCAGGCCTGGAATCAGCCATTTGTTTCAGTTTGCTTGCCATTTTAGGCTCTTTCTTCTTCCTGACGTTGAGAGTTTAATTTTTTTTTTTTTTTTGAATACAGAAGATATTAACATGCTTCCAAAAGTCAAAATTCCTCAAAAAGTGTTACCTCCTCCTGCATCCTTGCTACCCTTCTTCCCCCAACCCCTCGTAGTTAACCAGTCTCATTGCTATTCTGGCTTATCCTTCCTGTGTTTCTTTTTGTAAAAATAGGCCAAATATATGTATTTTTCTTATTTCTCTTCAATTCTTATACATAAGCCTCCCTGTATATATGCTCCTCTGCATTTGCCTTTTTTTTTTTTTTTTTTTTTTTCCGACTGTGTTGGGTCTTCATTGCTGCGCGCGGGCTTTCTCTAGTTGTGGCGAGCGGGGGCTCGGAAGCACGGGCTTCTCATTGTGGTGGCTTCTCTCGTTGGGGAGCACGGGCTCTAGGTGCTTGGGCTTCAGTAGTTGTGGCATGTGGGCTCAGTAGTTGTGGCTCGCGGGCTGTAGAGCACAGGCTCAGTAGTTGTGACGCATGGGCTCTAGCTGCTCCGTGCCACGCTTGTTTTAGTATTGTTTTAATTTGTATTTATCTAATTTATGAGTGAAGTTAAACATCTTTTCTTATGTTTAAGGGCTGTTTTTATAACCCTGTTTGTAGACTGTTCATGTCTTTTACCTATTTTTCTCTGAGACTTTGGTCTTATTTTTCTTTAACTTTTAAAAGTTCTTGGGACTTCCCTGGTGGTCCAGTGGCTAAGACTCTGCGCTCCCGGTGCAGGGGCCCAGGTTTGATCCCAGGTCGGGGAACTGGATCCCGCATACCACAACTAGGAACCTGCATGCCGCAGCTGAAGATCCTGCACTCGGCAATGAGGATCGCATGTGCCGCAGCTAAGACCCAGTGCAGCCAAATAAATATATACATATTTTTTAAAGTTCTTTTTTTTTTGCGGTATGTGGGCCTCTCACTGTTGTGCCCTCTCCCGTTGTGGAGCGCAGGCTCAACGGCCATGGCTCACGGGCCCAGCCTTTCCGCGGCATGTGGGATCTTCCCGGACCGGGGCACGAACCCATGTCCCCTGCATCAGCAGGCAGACTCTCAACCACTGCGTCACCAGGGAAGCCCGTAAAAGTTATTTTTATACAAAGCCTGTTAGCCCTGTATCAATGATATATGTTTGTCATTTGACTTGGCTCATGATAATTTCCGCCAGGCAAAGTTTAAATTTTTATTTGGTCAAAATCATCAATTCTTTCTATTATAGCATCTGGATGTTCAGTCATAGAAGCCTTTCTTTAAATCTAGGTTAAGGAGAAATTCTAGGAAGTGATCCAACAGTGTTTTTCATTAAAATTCTACAGACTGATCAATTTTTATTTTATTTCTTCTACTTTACTAAATTTTTTTTTCTTTTTTTATTTGCGGTACGCGGGCCTCTCACTGTTGCGGCCTCTCCCGTTGCGGAGCACAGGCTCCGGACGTGCAGGGTCAGCGGCCATGGCTTACGGGCCCAGCCGCTCCGCAGCACGTGGGATCTTCCCGGACTGGGGCACGAACCCGCGTCCCCTGCATCGGCAGGCGGACTCTCAACCAGTGCGCCACCAGGGAAGCCCCCCCAACTGCTACTTCTTATTAGTGGTTCTCATTCAGTCCCTTTCATCTATTCATTTATTTATTTCTTCTTTTCATTCTTACATATTTTGGGCTCCCCGTCTGAAGGCACTGATAACTTTGAAGTGTCGCATAGGCTGTAGATGTGTGTGCCAACTGGGAAGGGTGTTTCCACCCCTCTTCTCTCTGAAGTGGCTTCTTCTGCTCCCCACCCAGAGGTCCAGTGCCCTCATTGCTGCCTCCTGGCTGTCTACAGTTCCGTAGGATAGCACGCTACGAAAGCCTGCTCACTCTCAAAGCAGCCGAGGTCCAAAATGGGTCTCCCCCGGCCTCCATCAAAGCCAACATCTCTATTCTCTCAGTGGAGTAGCACCAAAAGTAATTAGAGGAAACAGCCTTACCTTAGATACTCTCAGGGAAGTACATTGCTACTACCGATGCCAGCCATTCAGTCCTCCCATATGACAGAAGAACAGGAGTCAGCAACTTGGTACTTAGCTTTCGAAGTTAGGTTTGCTAACTCAAACAATTTTAGACTTAGAAATCTGTGACTCTGCAGGACACAATAAAGACTAAGATATGGCCCCTTAAGATACCTGCTAATTTGGAAAGAAAACATATACCCTTATAAACTTTTTCTAAAATTTTGTTTATTTAATTTATTTATTCTTGGCTGCATTGGCTCTTCGTTGCCGCGTGCGGGCCTTCTACTTGCGGTGAGCGGGGGCTACTCTTTGTTGCGGTGCACGGGCTTCTCATTGCCGTGGCTTCTCTTGTTGCAGAGCATGGGCTCTAGGCGCGCAGGCTTCAGTAGTTGTGGCTCGCCGGCTTTAGAGCGCAGGCTCAGTAGTTGTGGCGCACGGGCTTAGTTGCCCTGTGGCATGTGGGATCTTCCCGGACCAGGGCTGACACCTCTGTCCCCTGCACTGGCAGGCAGATTCTTAACTACTGCACCACCAGGGAAGCCCTACCCTTTTAATAATCTTTTATTAAATGTCTTTTAGTTGCTAGGTACTGGTGGTAAAAACTGTTCGACGCATTATATTTGTTTTTGAAATGTATATTTAGTGGTCGAGGGACATATAAACAAAATACTTTCAGCCAGCGTATAAAGAGAACACAGAGATGAGAATGCAAGTCCTCATTTGGGATTGGGTTAGTTTCACAGAGGATATTTACACTGAGCCTGGATAGGTTGATTTGGGCAGATCAAGAAAGGGGTTTTATGGCATGAGATGCAGATTGGACTTTTTCCCTCTTACACTGATAACCTGTGGACACTTTAAAGGTGGGAATGCGTGTAGCCATACAAAATATATCACAGTGTGGAAAGATGCCTGATGGCATGCCAGTTGCGAAGCCATTGTGATAATTCCTGGACTATGTAAAGGGGCTAAATTTGGCTACTTATTAGAAGAATAGGCTGGAAACTTGTCTTGGGTTGTGTTTGCTGTTGTAGTTGTTTACATAGTCTGTTTTTTTACTAGAATTGAATGGTGTTGGAGATAATGGAAGACTAAAGCCCTCCTTCCCCTCCCTCCCACCATCACTCCTTAGTACCACAACTGCTGGCAACTAGGGTGGAAGGTCTGGCAGTGAAAATAAAATTCAGGACGTTATATGTATTGAAAAATAAATTTCAATACATCAGGCAGAGAGAATCAAAAGTACTTAATGTGGGGAAGGACCGTCATAGCTGGGAGAAGCATTCATAAGGAGGTGGGAATTAGACCAGACTTTGAGACTAGGTAGGATTAGTGAAACAGACAACAGTCTGATTCTAGATTTTAGGCACTCAGAATGGCAGGTCCACAGGCAAGAAGGTAGAAAAGCAGAAAAATGACACATTCAGGCCCTGAGTGTGCCTTAGGCTGACTAAGGCAGAAGAAAACAATTGGGAATCTTGTCAGATGTAGTACAGTGAAAGCAAAGGTTGCAGTGTTGGTTGGATCAACAACGTGCATGGTATAGAATTTTAGATTTTATATGGTGATTATAGGGAAACAGAATTTTGATAATAAGAATTTTGTAGTTTTTTAATAAGTTTTAGGGAGATAAATTTATAGGGAGTATCCAGCATATACTGGGAGCGTAAGAGCCCAGAGGCAGGAATTCTACGTATGAGGCAATTTCAGTTTTCTATCCTGGGAATACAGAGGGCTCAGTCATGTCAAGGAGAACCTGAGAAGTTGCCCAAATTCACACAGACATGCAGTGACACCTTTGGGATTGAAACCCAAGACTTTCATGCTCAAAAGCTCATGCTTTTCTAGCTACCTTGTGATCAGAGAAAATGGAGATGAGGTGAGAGGTTTTGGTGATTACAAAGTCAAGGTGGAATTCCAAGGAGCGTTTTCTGTCAAGGGATATAGGTAGGAGCCATTTTTCAGGGAATTATGAAGGAACTGGGTAACAATGAAACAGCCTCTCAAGCTACTATAGTGATTAAATAGTAGATTAAGCCAGTCACATGCCGTGTATATATTTTATTTCCTGTGCAACTGACTAAGGGTTGTGTGTCTACTCTAATTTTTGCTCCAATATTCACCCCATTTCTGCTCAAATGGGGGCTTGTTCCTTTTATCTATGTTGCCTGATGTTATTCATGGCCCTGAGACAGTGGGTCTGTGGCCAGTGTCAGTTAGTGGCATGTGTTTTGGTCTTTCTTCCTCTCTTTCCATTCGTGATGAAATGTCGCTGAGTTTTTGTTTTTTTATTTATTTGGCTGCTCTGCCGCACGCAGGATCTAGCTCCCTGACCAGGGATCAAACTCAGGCCCCCTGCATTGGGAGCGTGAAGTCTTAACCACTGGGGCACCAGGGAAGTCCCCAATGTCAGTCTTTTATTTATTTGTTTATTTTTAAAATATTTATTTATTTATTTATTTATTTATTTATTTATTTATTTATTGGCTGTGTCGGGTCTTAGTTGCTTAGTTGTAGCACACAGGATCTTTCGTTGCGGCACGAGGGCTCCAGAATGCATGGGCTCAGTAGTTGCAGCGTGCGGGCTTAATTGTCCTGCAGCATGTGGGATCTTAGCTCCCTGACCAGGGATCGAACCTGAGTCCCCTGCATTGGAAGGCGGATCCTTTTTTTAAATTTTATTTTATTTATTTTATTTTTAGCTGTGTTGGGTCTTCGTTGTTGTGTGCGGGCTTTCTTGAGTTGCAGCAAGCAGGGGCTACTCTTCGTTGCAGTGCAAGGGCTTCTCATTGCGGTGGCTTCTCTTGTTGTGGAGCACAGGCTCTAGGTGTGCGGGCTTCAGCAGTTGTGGCTCGCAGGCTCTAGAGCACAGGCTCAGTAGTTGTAGCACACGGGCTTAGTTGCTCTGCGACATGTGGGATCTTCCCAGACCGGGGCTCAAACCCATGTCCCCTGCATTGGCAGGAGGATTCTTAACCACTGTGCCAGCAGGGAAGCCCTGGAAGGTGGATTCTTAACCCCTGGACCACTGGGGAAGCCCCTCATTGAGTTTTTGAGAAAGGCAGACGTTGGTTGACCTTTGGGATAAGTCCATCATGATAAGCTAGGACAAGTAGTAGAACCAGCAAAATCTTTTCATCTCCTCATTTGTAAAAGAAAACTATGGGCTTCATTTTAAGTGAACTTAAAAAAATGATTAGTACCAATAAACAGATATTAAAATCTATATTGCTCTTTGGAAATCTTTTAGTACATAAATGGTGCTTGTTAATTGGCTTAGAATTGGGGAGTTGGCTTTGAAAATAATTCAGTTTTTTTAAACTCTAGCCTTAGAAATTTTTTGTTCCGTTCCAGTTATGTACAAGATACGGGAAAAAGCAGCTCTAGTCATAGTGATACCAGTTGTGTGTTTTGTGCTTTATCGCTCCTTAGGGCATCATTGCAGAGTATAACAAAATCAATGATGTGAAGGAAGATGACGACACAGAGAAGTTCAAGGAAGCCATTGTGAAGTTCCATCGGCTGTTTGGAATGCCTGAGGAAGAGAAGCTCGTCAACTATTACTCTTGCAGCTACTGGAAGGGGAAGGTTCCCCGACAGGGTTGGATGTACCTTAGTATTAACCACCTTTGCTTTTATTCTTTTCTGATGGGAAGGGAAGGTGAGTTCTCTAGAATTTCAGAGGGAAGCTTTTGAAAGTCTACTGAGGTTTGCCTGCCCTGAACGCATAAACCACATCCAAACATCAACAATAATAAATCTGTAGTTGTAATTGAGCCAGCACTATTTTGTGATGACTTAACAGTTGAATTCAATCATTTTTGGCTCAACAGTTGTGACGAAATTGGTTTTGAAGGCATAATTCATTTAGTAGACATGGACTTAAATCCGTAATAATTGTAACTCAGAATTTTTGTGGTCCAGGTTTGTCTGTTAAAACTAACAAACAGAACAATGATAAACATGGGCATATAAACTCAAAGGAGGTCAGTGAAATTGGGGGGCAGGGTTGTTAGTTTCCAGTATCTCGAAAGGATTTTGAGCAGCTGTGTGTTGACCCAGCATTGTTCCCTGTGCTCAGCCAAGCTGGTTATCCGGTGGGTGGACATCACTCAGCTCGAGAAGAACGCCACGCTGCTTCTGCCTGACGTGATCAAAGTGAGCACAAGGTCCAGCGAACATTTCTTCTCCGTATTCCTCAACATCAATGAGACCTTCAAGTTAATGGAGCAGCTCGCCAACATCGCCATGAGGCAACTCTTAGACAATGAGGGGTTTGAACAAGATCGATCCCTGCCTAAACTGAAAAAGAAATCTCCTAAAAAAGTGTCTGCTCTAAAACGGTAGGTGTCAGAGACTTAGAGTCTTTTACAGATTTTAGGAACAAGAAACACATCTCTTCCTTTATGAAAGTTAACCTTTTCTGAACAACTTCAAGGGTTCAGAACAGTTTTCCAGGTATAGATACAAAACTGAAAAAGACTACGTAAGGCACTCCCAGTTCATTAAGCGAGGCAGACACGACCAGCTCCAGTACAATGGGATGGGACCTCTTCTGTTCCTATGAGCAGAGCACCATGAGCACACACATGGGGAGATGGGCAGAGTGTGTAGGAAAGACCTCTCAGCGGAGCTGCTTGGAGCTGGGCCCTCAAGACATAGTAGACATTACTCATTCAGGGTCAGTAGGATGGATATTTCAGGCAGAGGGAGTAACATGACGGGAGAAGCAAAAGGGAAAAGCACAGAGGGAGGTTAGTCCATAACACGTGTGAAAGGTGGCTGGGCCTGAGATGAAGCGAGGCGGCACAGAGGCCTGGAAGTCTGGATCTGGGCTAGAGAGAAGGCGAGGGGAAAAGCTGATGCTCTAAAGTGTGATGGTATGGATGGAATTACCCCTAACTGAGGTGGGGATGACGGAAGGAAGAGCTTGTCCAGGGGATTATGAGGGCTCAGTTTTGATCGTGTTGAGTTGAGTTGCCTGCAGGACATCAAACTGGAATTGGCAATCGTTGCCGTACAGCTGGTACCTGACAAGAAGTCGCTGCAATTAAAACACCTTTGGTGATTTGAGACATGTTTTGATAGCGTAACAAGAGGATGGGTTACTGCAGTGGGTTGAATAGCACGTGAAGTGAAAGGCAAGGCAAGGGGATTAGGACAGTACGGACTGCTTTTTCAGGAAATTCAATGGTAAAGGAGGGGGCTTGCTCATTTTAGAATGAAAAAGATTTGACCAGAGGATGGTATGAAGCAGGCAGATGGGAAGAGTTTGTTGGTGAGGGGTAAGTGCAGGGACAGAAGGGAGCATGGAGATAAAGCTAGAAGAAAATGAATAATTTAAAAAGTGACATCTCATAGGACATGGAAAAGGATGCTTATGTGTGCTGATACATCTCCCTTTGAAACAGGGAAAGGAAGTAGGATGAGGTGAGGATGGAGTTGGTTTTGGAGATAGGAGGGAGGTAATTAGAGGGCCTGTCTTTGCCCTGTGAAGCCAGAAACTGGATCGTCAGGGGGCTGAAGTTGCATAAAAGCTTGAGCAAAGAGGTTTAAATAACTGCCATGTGATGAACAGGAAAAAGGAACTCATTAGGGAAAAGATCATAGTTACCTGAGGACCCAGATAAGGTTAGATACTCTGGTTGTCCTGGAGGTGGGTCGTTCCTGTGTTTTGGGCAGTTTTATTGTCTACTCAATGTGGACAGTGCCAGTCAGCAGATTCATGTGGCTTGCGTGTATTTGCATTAGGTCGTTCTTAAAAGATAAGGCCCCAAGAGTGGCTCTGGATGAGTCATGGATAAATGTAATCATCTCTTAAGAAATTACTGTATTCTTTTAGAAAGAGAATTATTTCCTGTCCAGGCCTTGTTTTCCTAAGATCCTTTGACATTCACAGATACTGATTGCAAAATGGCTACACAAGGGACCTAAATATATTAAAATAATTTCATTATGCTTTTGGGTCATAGTTTGGAGTTAATGCCAGTAGGAAGCCAACAAGGTAGGAATAAGTCTCACAAGATGGAGGAGGGGAAAGATGGGCTGGGGAACCTCCATTGCCGCATCATTTAGAGGTACTGAAACTTATTTGTGTGGGGTGAGTTAATTTTGTTGCTTTCCAGCGATCTGGATGCCAGAGCAAAGAGTGAGAGATACCGTGCACTTTTCCGGCTGCCCAAAGATGAAAAATTAGATGGCCACACAGACTGCACCCTCTGGACTCCATTCAACAAAATGCACATTTTGGGTCAGATGTTTGTGTCCACAAACTACATCTGCTTTACCAGCAAGGAGGAAAACCTGTGCAGCCTCATTATCCCACTCCGAGAGGTAAGTGGCAGGTGAAAATGGAACTTTTAGGGTATTTAAAGAGTTTTACTGGTAATACTTTTCTGTGTATCTTTTACCAGCCGTGGGTTGGCTTTTAAAACCATAGGTGAATGTTCATAATTCTTTGGTGGAATCTGCCACTCTTTTTTTTATCTGCGGTACGCGGCCTCTCATTGTTGTGGCCTCTCCCGTTGCGGAGCACAGGCTCCGGACGCCCAGGCTCAGCGGCCATGGCTCACGGGTCCAGCTGCTCCGCGGCATGTGGGATCTTCCCGGACCGGGGCACGAACCCGCGTCACCTGCATCGACAGGCGGACTCTCAACCACTGCACCACCAGGGAAGCCCTGCCACTCTTTTATTTGTTGTCATTGCTCTAAGTGACCGTGGGACCTGCGAGATATTTTCTTCCAGAGACAGCCTGGTATTTTAAAATGTAGATTTCATTCTTGTTCAGGTAAGGTGAGGCCAACAGAGCAGGAGATGACTGTCGTTGAAAAGATTGCTTGCTATACTCAAAGACTCCATGCCGTGGGGACCACGCAGGGAAGCACCAGGGTGAGTCAGCAGGCAGAGAAGCTGGGGAAAACATGAGCAAGAGCCTTTATTGTGGTTTCCATGGGAAGAAACAGGCGAGGCAGGGTACGCAGGCTTAGGATTGGCGAGCTGAATAATTTTGGCAGGCTCCAGGGCAGAGGGCCTATCCCTAGTTGTCTGGTACCTGGCCCTGGGGTGATGAGGGCAGGTGAATGTGGCCCTGAGTGTGAGAGCAGATACAGGAGGTCACTGGGGTATGGGCTTGGATTGGCTGGTTTGCCTATGAAAGGCCTGCTCACAGGTGAGTCCTTTACTATCTCCAGGAGTTGGCTAACTCTGGGTCAAAAAAGGCCCCAAGATGTGAAAACATCAAATACAGAAGCTAGAAAATGTAGTTACCACACCTGACTCACAGCCTGAGCAGCTTGGTCTTCAGAGGAGACAGTCTACGTTGTGAATCAGAAAGCCAAGTGTTCAGATCTGTCCCGTTTGTCGATTCCTTGCATTAGAACCACTGGGACCGCTGGCCACAGTGGCAGATTCCTGAGCCCACCCCAGATCTTCTGGATCGCTGCAAGTTTTGGAGTCTGTATTTTCATAGAGTGCCAGGCTGATGCCCATAGACAGTGAAGACTAAGCAACATTCTTATTGTATCTGAGGTGGAGGTGCGTTCTGTCGTGTCCTCACAGTGATAGATTATTCTGGTACTTGTATGGAAGCCTTGCTGTTTGGGGTTGAGAAGCAACTCAAAGTTAGGATGTCAAGGGCTGGCAGACCCACAGTTTCTGACCTGGTAACTTTCAACTTACTCTGGTCCTTTTCTAGAAATTAAGACGGTTAGAAGCTTTGGCTATTTAATCAAGATTGACCCTTTATTAAGATTTTCTATAGTAAAAGATTCAAGTTTCCTTCTGCCTTCTTTTCTTTTTTTTTTTTAACAAAATCATTTATGTAAGCAAATTTTGTTTGTTTTTTTCTTGTTTCAAAAATATTGTATCATTATCACAGAAAATTAGTAAAAATACAAATAAAAAGAAAACACAATTCAGTCCTAATCCCACCCTTCAAAGATAACCATGTTGACATTCTGCTGTACAGCTTTTCAGGCTTTCTATACATTGCTGTGTATATGTCATTTATATTATTTAGATATAAAACATAAAGAATTTTTATTTTTTTTCTTAATTCCCTTAACAGTGGGTGTACACTAAACTTTTCCCCATATCATAAAATATTCTTTTACCATGTAACTTTTAGTGACTGCATATTATTCCATTAATGGATATGTATAATTTATTTCTTCTTTTTAGGTTACCTGTGCTTGGACCTTTGCATTGTTTTTAGTTTTCTCCCAATCATATGTATAATTTTCCTTAAGTGATAAGTTCCTAGAAGTTTAATTGGTGGATCAAAAAGAATGCAAAATGTTAAGCAATTGAAAAATCTAGTTCTCCTTCTTATAGGGTGAACTAACTGGTATTATAACACATTTGGAGGCCAGGAATTGTTGGGAGTGAATTCTGAGATGGATAATTCATCAGGACTTACAATTGGCTCTGAAAGGCATTTCATGACTTTTTCCAGCAAACTTTGTCTTAGGGAGTTACTAAATTGTGTGTGTGTGTGTGTGTGTGTGTGTGTGTGTGTGTGTGGTGTAGTTGACATAACATATTAGTTTCAGGTGAACAAAGTAGTGATTTGATATTTGTATATATTATAGAATGATCACCACGATAAGTCCAGTTAACATCTATCACCGAGGCTGCTACTAAAAATTTTCTTCATCAAGTACTACCTGAACATAGTAAAGCAGAGTGACCTGGACTGGCTACGGAAACCCATCCTGGGATTAAGAATGTACCGTGAATGTGTCATTTATGAATCTGAGTGAATCATCACTCTATTTATCCAGAGAGAACTCAGGAGCAGAGAGGGGCTGGGAGCTGCTGTCCAGATGTCTTCTCTCCTGTTCCCCACCTCCCAGTTTGGTCCAGGCGCTCTGTGTACATTTTAGTGTGATTTATAATAGGATGGTGAGAGTTCAGGGGAATTGAGAGAATAGTGGTTCATGTCCTCAGCCCATCTTCTGCTTGCTAGTTTTCCCCAGCAGGCGGTAGGGCAAAGATTATTCAGTCATATTTCAGGGTAAGTTAGAAGAGTGACAATGGTAGAGGTAGCATTTAAAAATAAAGCTTGTTGGGCTTCCCTGGTGGCGCAGTGGGTGAGAATCCGCCTGCCGATGCAGGGGACACGGGTTCGTGCCCCGGTCTGGGGAGATCCCACGTGCCGCGGAGCGGCTGGGCCCGTGAGCCCTGGCCGCTGAGCCTGCACGTCCGGAGCCTGTGCTCCGCAACAGGAGAGGCCACAATAGTGAGAGGCCCGCGTACCGCAAAGTAAATAAATAAATAAATAAATAAATAAGCATGTTGTGGTTGGAGGATGCAGCTTTAAAGAAATGCTCAATGAGACAGCAGTGCCCTGTCCTTTAACCTGATGAATCGTTGAGGTATATTCATGGTAAATCCTGAACCTCGACTAATGGAAGAAGCAAAGGACTTAATGTAATTTTTATTACCTCTAGGTATGATAATGACAGAAAAACACTAGGACGAGGCTCCCACCCTCCATCCAGGTCTGTTTGAGTAGAGGTGGTGTCTCTGTGAACTGAGTTAAGCTGATTGATGAGCAGGACCCTCCATGGGAACACTGCATCCTCCTTGGAATGGCTACTTTTAGGATTGTGTAGACTAGGAATTGTTGTTTTACTTAACTTTTTATAAATAAGTAGAAATATTGACTGGAGATTGTTAATATATATTCTACATACAGACTTAAGGTAGACCAAACGATACATGTTAAATGTTTACACAGAATCATATTGCTGTAGATTTTATAGAAATTACTGAGGCAGCAAAGGAGGAGGATAAAGTGAACTGATCAGGGTCCTCATTAGAGATTCCAGATAAAGTCTCTCTTTTCTTTCAATTATAAATTGCCTTGTAAGTGTTCCATATGACACACCAAGATCTGATTAAATTTGATCTATTTTATAACCCAAGTTGGTAACGAAAATGTGTCTCATTATTCTGTAGAATATTCGGATATAGCTGTTGCCCGTTCCTGGTGGCACAAAGCTTATGGGGTAGAATTCTACTAGAACTCACTTGCCAGTGAAAAATAGGTTGTAACCCGTGGGAACCTTCCTAGGTTTTCTGACGGAGCTTTCTTGCCGTCTCTGTATTCATGATCCTGCTAGATACAGGACTTTACACTTTGACTCCATCACGATGCACGTGATGTCTGAGTTTTAGGCAGAGAACTTGAACCCTTTCATTCTCTTGACATCTGTCATTTAATCTCAGATGCCTGGTGACTAAAAGAATCAAAAAATCTACAGAGAGAAAAGGAAGTTTTTATCAGTCTTTTAAAATAAGCAGTGTTTAACACATGTCTGAAGTGTCATGGGAAAATCCTTTTCATGATAAAGAAGTTGGGTTTTTTTTCCCCAATTTCTCTAGCTTCTTTTGCATTGAGGGAAAAAAACACTTTTATGTGCAACTCCAGGTATCTCGGAGATTCCTTTAAAAAAAGTGTAAGTATATATCTAACTTGTACATATTTATGAAGTCTGAGAACAGAAGACAGGTCCTGCAGTTTTTCCCTTTATGGACCCCAGTAATATCTGTTTGCATTTGGGACCATGCAACTTTTTAGGCAATTCCAAGAAGTTCCTTAGCCTTGAAGGGGAGAAAAGTTTTTAAAGTTCTGCTTGGGAGGAAATGTATTTCACATGAAAATGCTGATGAACAGGTTGAGGTTGAACCTGTCTAGACTGCTTACATGTGGAAATGAAGAAGGGAAAGAAACGTGTAACTCTACAGAGTCAGAGCTGCTGCAAATAAACCATTTATCTAGGGCTGGCCTTGAGATTTTCTTCCTAATGTGCTAAAGAAAAAAGTTGTAATGCATTTATCCTAGTTTCCAGTTGATGAAAATCCTATTATAAGCCACCAAATATATGTCGTCATTTCAAAGCTAAAACACATGCCCCTCTTTCCTACTTTTTTCCTGACGTGGTAGACTTACTTCACCACACATGCTATGCATGCGCGCGCGCGCACACACACACACACACACACACACACACACACACACACACACACACACACACACAGTCAGCCAATGCAGATAGGGTTGCAGTTAAGCTGTTTACATCATGTCTGTTCAGAATCGAGCCTTTAAAACTTTAAAGTGGCAAGAGGTGAAGGATGCAAGCCCTGGAGTCTAAATGAGACGCTTGAAGGATTGGTGGTGTTTTGAAAGCCATCCCCACATTAAGCTGGTAAAAGGGCCCAGTGTCATCGGTTGCTTCTGTCTCTTACAGATGAAGCAACAGCTAGGAGTCCTCCCTCTTATGGTTCCATTAAATTTTAATGAAAATCAAAGAATTCCTTTACAACAAGGTTTCTCAACCTTGGCACTATTGGCATCTTGAGCCGGACTTTGTTGGGGGTGGGCTGTCCTGGGTCCTGTGCACTGCAGGATGTTTAGCAGCATCCCTTCCTCTACCTATGAGATGCCAGTGGTACCCTCCACTTGTGACTACTAGAAGTGCCTCTGGATGTTGCCAAATGTCTCCTGGGGGGCAAAAATCCCTCTCGATTTATAACTACTAATTTAGAAAGACCAGTAAGATTCCAGCTCCAGTTTGATTTGTTATGAGCTGTTTTATTTTATTGGAACAGGGCTAAAGAATCTCAACTTGCCTCAAAATAGAGGAGGTTTCTACAGAGATTTAAGAGTGTTGTGTTCTTTTCAGTGCTACTCAGAGGTTGCTGTCGGATAATCCCTGGAAAATAATACTATTGGTGTCCTGTTTCTTTTCAGGTGACGATTGTAGAAAAGGCAGACAGCTCCAGCGTGCTCCCCAGTCCTTTATCCATCAGCACCAAGAACAGGATGACCTTTCTGTTTGCCAATTTGAGAGATAGAGACTTTCTAGTGCAAAGGATCTCTGATTTCCTGCAACAGACGACCTCCAAAATATACTCGGACAAAGAGTTTGCAGGAAGCTACAACAGTTCAGATGATGAGGTCTGTGGAAGGCACCTGCAGGTGTTTTGGTTCATCTTCTTACTCTTCCCCGGGGGCGTTCACCTCCCTGTCTGTTAGTTTGATCTTGAAGCTTTGCAGCTGTGCTAAGATGAACCACCTACTCTGATGTCCAGAGCAGTATCTCATTTAAATCTCATGGAGTTTATGTTTGGGATCATAGGGCCGGACAGAATCTTAGAGATCATCTGGTCTAACCCTCTTCTTTCACTGTTGAAAGCATTATTAAGTAATTTGTCCTGGCTACATAGCAAGTGACTCTGGTCTATATAAGTGACCTTGTTGGGAATGGTACAGAGGTCACTCAAAACTGAAATACAACATCATTATGATGATTTTATGATGATAAAATACGAATTGTATCCCTACTGAATTAAGCCCTAGACATCCAAAGAACTGGAGCCCTGAAAGATATGTAATTAGCTCAAGTGAGAGAGCAACTTACTAGCAGCGAAAATACATGGCAAAAATGGTGAGCTCATGAGTAACATGCCTGCCCCCGTCTTCCTGCTCCAAGCTTTAGTAGGCATTTCTGAGGCACCAGAAGCTAGAGAGGAGGTGAGGGAGGTGATCCCATTAGCAACTGATTCAACCACATCATGCTTTGCATGCATACTAATCAGAGAGACACGTGGCCAACCAGTTTGTTGTAAAAATGCATCTAAAATATTTTGGGCATTGAAGCTCTGTGGCCCATGACGCCATCTAATCCCCATCAAAGTGCTGGCTTGCTGCCTTTCTCCTATTTTGTCACGTCACAAGAAACCTCTTAGGAACCATGACGTAGCTATTGGTGTCTGTCCAGAGGACGCTGAAAAAGTAGATTCTGTAGCCAAAATGGTTCCAGCATCTTTTTGCTCTCTGCATCGGCAGGTGTATTCTCGGCCCAGCAGCCTCGTTTCCTCCAGTCCCCAGAGAAGCACGAGCTCTGATGCTGACGGTGAGCGCCAGTTTAACCTCAATGGCAACAGCGTCCCCACGGCCACACAGACCCTGATGACCATGTATCGGCGGCGGTCTCCCGAGGAGTTCAACCCGAAATTGGTGGGTGCCGCCTGCTCTTGCCCGGAGCTTTCTATATTAGAACAATAACGTTTAAAAAATCTTTTTAAATAAAAGTAAACTCATCAACATGTCAATAGATATTTTCCTACAAGTAAAGGATATTTTGTTGAAGAAACACAAATGACATATAAATATAACATATAATGACATGGTTATATGTCATTGGGTTTCAGAGCGGCCTCATCGTGGAAGGAGATGGGTTATAGGGGGTACAGCTGACCTTTTTTGGTCTTGTTTTTAACTATTGTGTAAGTCAGCCAACAAATAAGTACGTAATGTCTCAGGCCACGTTTAAAAAGCATCCACTGTTTCACTTGGAGGTATAGACATAAAGCCATAAATATCATTTGCATTCTGCTGACTCATCTCAGGTAGGTACAATTCTGACTCTAGGACAGAAAATTTCGTGGCAGATCCACGGGCATACATGTGTCATATCTGGCAAGGACTCGAGAAAATCTGAGTTCTCTGTTCTCATGAATTCTGTCCAGAACTTAACTGCTCCATTCACCAGGGAAAGTGTTCTGACCTTCCATCGAACTTGTCCTAACCATTGTGGAAGTACGTTGGGATGTAGTGATGCTTCATTATCCCTTTCAGGCTAAAGAGTTTTTGAAAGAGCAAGCCTGGAAGATTCACTTTGCTGAGTACGGGCAAGGGATTTGCATGTACCGCACGGAAAAGACACGGGACCTGGTGCTGAAGGGCGTACCCGAGAGCATGCGCGGGGAGCTCTGGCTGCTGCTCTCAGGTATGGCCGGGCTCGGGGTAGGAGCTGGGGACCCCGGGGCTGCCCTTCCACCTTCCATCGTGCATCAGGGCTCTTTCAAATATGTAACCCCCTGATTCAGTGCTAGATCGCAGTTCCTTGCCAGTGTTGAATTCCCTCAGTAAAAATACGGGACACATATTCAGCAGACCAGATGTTGAAGACACCATCCCTCGAGTCCTCATAACCTCTTCTGTTCCTTCACTAACTCTATTTAGGATAAAACGGAGACTGAAGAAAAAGAGTGTAACTCTTTGTGATTCTTGAAGTGCTTTTTCTCCTTTCCCAGCTGTGTCAGCTTCATTGAGGATGTTTAAGTGTGGCACTCCGTCAGAGTCTTCATTGGGATGGGGGAGAGGGTGGAAATGAAGGAATAGACGAAGCTTCTCCTTGATTTTTGCCACCTCTTGAATTTGCTGGTTATCACTGGAGACCGGGAAGAGGCCAGAATCAGCCCTGGGAACGAAAGCCTTCCTGGATCATAGTCTCCAAGCTGGAGATGCCGGGAAGGACAGAAGGGGACGTGTCCTGGACCCATGGGAAAGCTGTGTCCATCCTCACTGGCCCGCTGCCAGGCTCATGCCCAAATACAACACTGTCAGGTTAAACCTTTGAGCCCTGCTACAGAAGCCAGAGGTCCTTCGGGCTAAGCCCATCCTTCCTTCCAGACTAAGCATCCGGTGTATGCCAGGGATCTATTCTGTCACAAACATCAGAGCATTTCTTTGGGTGTCACCAGTCTTTAATATATAAATCAGTTACTTTATCTGGTTAGAAGCTTGAAATGTAATCGTCTTAAATAGGCCCATGTGAAAAATTTTATTTTAATGTGAGGTGATCTGACACAAGTACTATTATCAAAACCTTTTATTTAAAAAATGACATTAAAATTAAAAGCATAGTTACCAGACTTATAAGAAAACCTTTGGAAAAAAAAACACCTGTAGCTCTTTCTAAAAGTGGATATAAATGGCAGTTGCCTATAATGAGATATATTATGTCTCAGAAGTAGGGGGATAGAATCCTGAAAAATAATTGGTTTTATCTGTTTCATGTAAAACTAGTTTGTTCTATCCTCATTTACACGTCTTGTTTTTCATTTGCCTTACATAGAGCAGCCATAGCTCCTCATTTAGAAACCCAAATTTGAGTCAAATCATTTCTAGTTACCAGTCCAGCCCAAGAAGATCCTTACCATCCAGTCTGCTGTCTTTCTTGTGTGTGGCGAACAGGTCACCTTGACAACCTGATTCAGATCACTGACAGAGTAAACAAAAAATTCCATTTTCATTTTATTCAAATTGGAAGTTATTTACAGCCACATTTTAGATGAAAATGAAACACATTAGCTGCCGGGGAAACAGCATATGACAGTCCACAGCCTTGTTATAGAGACACATTCAGAGTTAGACCCAGCGTTTTCTTTAACTGTGATGGGCTATGTGAGGCCAAAGGATGATGCGGTCTACACACCATCTCTGTTGGGTAGAGAACTGAGCCCATATTTCCACCCAGTGCACAGGGCGTGGGGTTCATATGGAGGCCAGCCCACCCATGGGGAGAGCCCAGCCCCCAGCAGGGGAGCCCTGCCTGAGTCCTGCCCTGCTTCCCATAACTCTTAGGACCACTGTACCAGGGCCTGGCTCTGTACCCACTAAAGTGAGGTGCAGGCCAGATGGCAAGAAATCCTTGCAAATCTCCCTTGAGAAGAGAGCCAAAGCCAATGTTAAGTTGCCGTCAACCAGACTGCCTTTCCAGGGCAAGTGTGAGTGATGAGGCTGGCTCTCTGGGTGACCACCTGTGGCAAGGACTGGGTCAGCCCAGGGGTCTAATTTCTAATCAGTGAAACACAAATCAGTTTGCCCTGTCATTAAATACGTGTGTGTGTGTGTGTATATAGTGTGTGTATATAGTGTGTGTGTATATATATATATATACATATATATATATTCATTATATAATGTACATATATGTATGTGTTTTTTTTGTTTTTTTTTTGTTTTTTTTTTTTTGCGGTACGCGGGCCTCTCACTGTTGCGGCCTCTCCCGTTGCGGAGCACAGGCTCCGGACGCGCAGGCTCAGCGGCCATGGCTCACGAACCCAGCCGCTCCGCGGCATGTGGGATCTTCCCGGACCGGGGCACGAACCCATGTCCTCTGCATCGGCAGGCGGACTCTCAACCACTGTGCCACCAGGGAAGCCCTGTATGTGTATTTTTATCTGTATATATTTATGTATATGTGTGTATGTATATATAATTTATACTTACGTAAATTATATTTAACTAGATTTAGATTCAAATGTTTGCATCCAGAGTTTTTCTGCCTTTAAGAATCATAAAATGCAAATATCTCAAAGCAGTGATTCTCACCCACCTCTCCATCGTCATCCCCAGCACTGAGGAACTCCCCTCCATAGCAGTGGCTCATCACTGCCAGGAATACCCTCCCTGCCCCCTGCAATTCTAAAAATCCTCCATGTGTCCTAATACCTCCTCCTACCCTTCAGTATGGCTGTTTGTGAGCCCTTCAAAGCTTATGCTTTAGCAAACAGTTTTCAAACTTATTTTGAGAAGCAGACCCTCCTTTTTCAAGTGAAATCCTAAGGAAAACCCCAATAAAATACAAGCAAAGCTGCTTGGTTGAGGGAGGGCAGAGGCGGGGGAGGCCTCAGTTCGGCTTTCTCTGCCCACCTCCCTTTTTTTCTCTGAGCAGCCCCTCAGGATTGTCTGTGGAAGTTCCTTGGAACACAGTTTTTAGGTTGGAAACCTCTATCTTAGGGAGGTTTTTCTTTTTTAAATTCATCATTATTACTTTTGTTATTGAAGTGTAGTTGACTGTGTTAGTTTCAGGTATACAGCATAGAGATTCAGTTATCTTTTTTCCGATTTTTTTCATTAAGGTTATTACAAGGTATTGAATGTAGTTCCCTGTACTCTACAGTAAATCCTTGTTGCTTATTAATTTTATGTATAGTAGTTTGTTAATCCCATCCTCTTAATTTATCCCTTCCCCATTCCCTCTCCCCTTTGGTAACCATAGGTTTGTTTTCTGTGTCTGTGAGTCTGTTTCTGTATTGCATATACATTCATTTGTATTATTTTTTAGATTCCACATATAAGTGATATCATATAGTATAGGGAGGTATTTGTTTTTTTTTTTAATTTATTTTTGACTGTGTTGGGTCTTCGTTGCTGCATGCGGGCTTTTCTCTAGTTGCAGCGAGCGGGGGCTACTCTTTGTTGCAGTGCGTGGGCTTCTTATTGTGGTGGCTTCTCTTATTGTGGAGCATGGGCTCTAGGCAGGCAGGCTTCAGTAGTTGTGGCTCATGGGCTCAGTAGTTGTGGCGCACAGGCTTAGTTGCTCCACAGCATGTGGGATCTTCCCAGACCAGGGCTCAAACCCGTGTCCCCTGCATTGGCAGGCGGATTCTCAACCACTGCGCCACCAGGGAAGCCCCTGTAGGGAGGTTTTTAAACAGCCGCTTACTATGGAGTGAGAAGAGGGTAGGAGGACAGAAGTGAATTTACAATCTGGCCGTGATTGCAACAGACACGTCATCATGGGATTTCATAATTATCTCGCAAGTGTCCTTTGAGGGGAAGGAAGGTGAAGAGTCTGGATCAGTCAGCTGTGGTCACAGTCCAAGGGCGGGGCTTCCACTTTCTGATGTGGCGTCTGTTGGGTATTTCCCAGGTGCTATCAACGAGAAGGCCACGCATCCCGGGTACTATGAAGACCTCGTGGAGAAGTCCATGGGGAAGTACAACCTCGCCACGGAGGAGATTGAGAGGGACCTGCACCGCTCCCTCCCAGAGCACCCAGCTTTCCAGAACGAAATGGGCATCGCTGCTCTGAGGAGAGTCTTAACGGCTTATGCTTTTCGAAATCCTAACATAGGGTATTGCCAGGTGAATGTCACAGAGGGGTGAGACTTTAAAAAAATGTTTCGTTAGCCAGTAAGTAATGAGAAAGGCGTTATGGTTAAGAGAACTATTACTGCACCAGGGTCTCTCGACCTTGGTACTGTTGACATTGTGGACTGAATAATTTTTTGTGTGGGACGGTCCTGTGCTTTGTAGGATGTTTAATAACAATCCTGTTGAATAACACGTTTAATAGCATCTACCCACTAAACGCCAGTAGAGCTCCCCAACTGTGACAACTAAAATGTCTGTAGACGTTGATAAATGTCTCTCAGAGAGCGAAATCTCCCTGAGCTGAGAACCACTGCACTGAGGTTCTCAGCCAGGGGAAAAGAGTGCCCTTTCTGGATCCACCACCGTCTGGTGACCTAGGTGGTCACTAGCTGTTCCTGAGCATGCCTGGGCACCAGGTTCCCACAGGACTCTTGCTCTGCATCTCCTAAGCAACTAACGTCCTTGAGAGTGTAACTTTTATATGCTATGGTTATATTTTAAGGCACTTCAAAATAAATGCTTAATTCAGTATAAAAAAAATGTTGCCCATATACCCACTACAATGATCTCTTATACTAGGTACAGATACCACAATTTGGGAAGCTCCTAGATAATGTCCTTAGTTTTAAAGGCCACATACATACTCAGAGAGACCTTCCCTGACCATCTAGCTAAAAGATAAAGCAGGCTTAATTCCTTTACACCTCTACAGAAACATACACACTCACACAGAGCACAGGTCTCCCTGTACCACATTTTATCTTTTTGATAGCACTTAATTTAAATATACATCCAAATTGATTAATCAACCTTTACGTCTTTATTCTATCTCTCTGACCCCAGCATTTATGCCCTGTGAGACTTGTAACCACTGTGTCCCCCCTTCCCCAATATTTAGTCCAGAGCCTGTTACCAAGTAGACCTTCAAAAGAACTTACCTTGACTGAATGACTAAGGCACTAACCATGACCATGATCGTGGGCTAGGCAGGTTAATTCTCAAGTAGAATTTGACTAATTTCACTTGGGAAGCTATTGAGTAAGGCTTACAAGAAAGAGCCTATTAGACCAAAATTCCTTTTTTTTTTTTTAAATTAATTTATTTTTGGCTGAATTGGGTCTTCATTGCTGTGCACGGGCTCAGTAGTTGTGGTGCACAGGCTTAGTTTGCCCCACGGCATGTGGGATCTTCCCGGACCAGGGCTCAAACCCGTGTCCCCCGCATTGGCAGGTGGATTCTTAACCAGTGCGCCACCAGGGAAGTCCCCCAGATTCCTTTTTTGACATTTATATTGTTAAAGCCTGATGAACACTTACTGGTTTCTAGAAGATCAAAAGAAGTACAGGAGTGAGTTCCCTTCTAATATAATAGAGTTCATGTTTGTCTTTTGATCTTCCTCTTTTTAATTAAGAGGACATTAAAGTAGTTGAGCCTTGAGTGGTTGTGAGCTATCTGATAATATCTTTTAATAAAGTAGGTTACTTTAGAATAAAATCCCTGTTACTTATCACTGCCATCCTTATCCAGATGGAAATAATGGGCGAGGACTCCAACTTTGAAAGGTTTCATTGTTCCCCGAGGAGAGCCTCAAGCCATGTTTACTTGGTTTAGACACAATTATGGAAGATTAAAAAGGAAATAGTTACCTCTCTGAATTAAGGATTAAAAACACCGAGATTTTTTAACAGGTTCAAAGCTTTGTCAAATAGCCTTTGGACAAAGTTTTTTTTGAATGAGGGTTTGCGTGCATGGGGGGTGAATATTGGTGTTCATGGAGGCTCTTAACAGTTAACAGGCTCAAAGACTAAGGGCTTTTACATTTTTAAAGAGTTGGAAAGAAGACAAAACTTGGAAGAATTTGTGTGTGTACTTGCAAAGCCTTTAAAAATTTATTATCTGTTTTTTTAAGGAAAAAGTATGCTGGCCCCTGTGGGACTAACTCAAGTCATTTTTCAGGTTAACAAAATTGCTTGTATGTTAAAATGTAAAATGTGTTTGATGACATCTTCTTTCATCCCTTTAGGCCATGAACATTGTCACATCAGTGCTGCTGCTTTATGCCAAAGAGGAGGAAGCTTTCTGGCTGCTGGTGGCTTTGTGTGAACGCATGCTTCCTGATTACTACAACACCAGGGTGGTTGGTATGTGAGGATGCAGTTAACATTTTAACCCTTATCTCATCAGGAAAATGTTTCTAGAACCGGGATACCAGCTAGAACCCCATTTCCAGTCACCATTGGTCAAAAGAGTTTCAGACTACTGCAGCTTTCTAAGATGCGAATGAGAGGGCTTGAATCAATATAGATTATACACAAAGGAGCCCCATGGAGCTTCTCCCCATGGAGAGAATACACATGTCTCACTGTTTTAGAGAACACTCAATGTGGGTGTCAGTCTGTGCCATGTGAGAGCTACAGCAAGCACACAGATCATCAACCCAAAAAGGTTTAACAATTCTTTCATGAAGAGCATGGAATCTATGGAAAGCAGAAGTATTCAAAAAAGGAGTGGGCAGGATAGCATATAAAAATGTATCCAGAGCTCAGTTTCTAAGGTATTTTTCAGAACTGGTTTCATTGCAAAGCAAACAACGGTGGTGAGCATTTAAACAAATTATTGGCATTTCTCCTTATAATCCCCTCCAGTGTTAGACATTCATTTTAGCAGGATAAGTTTTTCATTGCTAGTGTAGCAAAAGGTATGCTTTATGCTCTCCTCTTGTGTTCTGTTTTCATTTCTAAACTTTTGCACACTAATTTGACTCATTGGAAATACTCTCCAGAAATGTCCACAGCTGGAATGCTTTTAAATTGAAAAAACAATTGTTTAGAGAAATGATTCCTATGTGGGGACCATGCATCCAGAAGAGCGATTTTTTTTTTTTTTTAAAGAGTTTGCCAAGAAGTGAGGCTACTTAGATATACATTTCATGCCCAACCAAACGTCATGTTGCCAACAAAAAAAGTAATTGTGTGCCAGGAGAATTTTGTAAATTGACCTTTTCAACAGGCTTCAGAGTTCTCATGTTATTGCTCTTTCTTGATAAAGAATCAGGAGAGGAAGACCCAAGAAAGAGACTATGTAGCCAGAACTCATTGGTGACTTGGCTGCGCCGACACCTTGGTCTAGTAACATAGCAATTAGAGTTCTGTCTCAGCAGCAGTTGTGAACTGGATGATTTTCGTCAAGCCATTGGGCTGGGTTCATTAGTGAGAAGGTGCAGTTGGTTGACCCATGGCCTTTTGCGTCCACCTCCACTGCAGGTGCCCTGGTGGACCAGGGTGTCTTCGAGGAACTTGCCCGGGACTGTGTCCCACAGCTGTATGACTGCATGCAGGACCTGGGTGTGATTTCTACCATCTCCCTGTCCTGGTTCCTCACACTGTTTCTCAGCGTGATGCCCTTTGAGAGTGCAGTTGTGGTTGTCGACTGTTTCTTCTATGAAGGAATCAAAGTGATATTCCAGTTGGCCCTGGCTGTGCTGGACGCAAATGTGGACAAACTTTTGAACTGCAAGGACGATGGGGAGGCCATGACCGTTTTGGGAAGGTATTTCTCACTTTGCAAACTACCTTTGGGTTTTCTTCCCTGTACTTTTTTTTTTTTTTTTTTTTTTTTTTGCCGCGCCATGCAGCATGCGGGATCTTAGTTCTCCCAGCAGGGATCGAACCCAGGCCCCCCTGCATTGGAAGCACGGAGTCTTAACCACTGGACCGCCAGGGAAGTCCTCTTCCCTGTACTTACCATGTTACTTTTTCCTTGGTTCCACGAGTCTTAATTGGCCTGATGGTAGTCGTAATGCCCACTTTTCTCTGTGGCTGAGCATTTCTTTTCATATGCTTTGTCTTTAGAAGTGAAGGCAATCAACTCTGTTTCAATTTAAAAAAATGCAATGTAAAAAAAAAGAAGTGAGGGAAATTTTATTCTGCTCTTAAGGAAATTTTAGTCTTTTGTTTTGATATGCAGAGTTTGCAGATAATGGGTGGACAGGTGTAAAGGGATTCGCCTCCCAGTGACTCCAGATTCATTTCTTCTTCCAGGTATTTGGACAGTGTCACCAATAAGGACAGCACGCTGCCCCCCATCCCTCATCTTCACTCCCTGCTCAGTGATGATGTGGAGCCCTATCCTGAGGTCGACATCTTCAGACTCATCAGAACTTCCTATGAGGTAGGTCACGTTCCCTGCCTGAGCATCACAGCACTCTGAGTGATCCGAGGGGCTCGGCTGGACGTGTGCCACAGCTTCCATTGCTAACCCAGGGGCGTCCCTGCTTCCCTCCGCCTTCTGAGAACTAGTTGCCGAAGCAAGCAGCTCCCTGCCAGCTGACGGCTTCGAGCTCCAGAGATGGACACTGAATGGATCTAATACCACAGAGCAATTGGCATGACCAGCTCAGGCCCGCCGGTTCTTGGCTTTGCCCACCCTGAAGCCTGATCAAGTAGCAGCTCCTATTCAACTCTGGGTGGGTTGAGGAGGGACTGTTGAAAGCAAGTGTGGGGAGGTTGACCTGCACAAATCAGCTCACTTCCCACGCTCATGCCAAGTCCTTAGGTCTTCTGGGAAGTACACAAGCCAATCCTCTTACATCCAAGACACATAGAATACTCTATACCATCCTAGAGAAGAACCAGAGTCCTAGGATTCCTCTAAAATTGCTTGGCCTGGGCGTGGGAGGGTGCCTCCTGGTCCACGATGACCCCAGATGTGGTCCTGAATCCCATAAAAGAACTAACGAGCGTCTAGAGGTGAAGGAACCACTGTCCTGTGTACCCCATAGCACTTGGGGTTTGTGGCGCCCCCCAGGACTCAGTGCCCATAACATCTCATGGTTTGTTCATTTCCTAATCATTAAAAAAGAGCATGAATGTTCCGCTCAGCACACTAGACCCTCTCCTGATGTTTTGGGATCATATGACTGGCAATTGTCAGCATTTCAGTTAGCAACAGCCTGGATATGGGAGAAATGGTGAGGAAAATCTCTCCTAAAGAGAACCAAAAATTTGGTGCTTTTAAAAAAATCGGCATGGATCCAGACATCTTTTCAGAAATGTGTGTCCTTAACTCAAAATGAGAGAAAGACTGGTAATTTATTATTTCAGAAAATTTTCATTGACACTCCATATATATTGAAAACAAAACATTTTTGGTATGTTTTAGAATCATAAAAGTAATGCAGGTTTATTGTAAAAAAATGTAGAAACTGTAGAAAAATATGAAAGAAAAAACCATATCCTGTGAGCATCTCACCATATTTCCTTCAAGTATGGTTTTTTTAAAAAAATTATTTTAATTAATTATTTATTTTTGGCTGTGTTGGGTCTTCGTTGCTGCACGCAGCCTTTCTCTAGTTGTGGCAAGCGGAGGCTACTCTTCATTGCGGTGCGCAGGCTTCTCATTGCGGTGTCTTCCCTTGTTGCGGAGCATGGGCTCTAGGCGCACAGGCTTCAGTAGTTGCGGCACACAGGCTCAGTAGTTGTGGTGCACGGGCTTAGTTGCTCCGTGGCATGTGGGATCTTCCCGGACCAGGGCTCGAACCCATGTCCTCTGCATTGGCAGGCGGATTCTTAACCACTGAGGCACCAGGGAAGTCTTCAAATATGTTTTTATTTTTTGCAACTTACACTTAAAAAATAAGTTTATGCTGAAAAGTGTTTTGTACCATTCCGTTTTTTACTTAAAATAGATTATGAGCATTCTCTGATATTTAATATATTGTTTGCAGGTTTTCGCAGATTCGTAACAGTCTGCTTTAATGAGGTGCCAAAAGTTATTTAGCTGATCCCTTTTTGTTAGACATTTAGTTTGGTTGTTTCCAAATTTTCAGTACCATATGGCAAATTTGTATGGTATTATTATGTATTTACATATTATATAATATGTATGATATTATATATTATATGATAAACTAGTGCATAAATAATACATCTCTGAATTTTTTCTTAGAGTCCATTCTTAGGAATAGATTTACAGTAGTAGATCAAAAAGTATGAATTATTTCCAAGCTCCTGGCACACACTGTCCAATTTCTTTAAAAATTGTCCCAATTTATATTTCCACTAGTAGAGACTAAGGATGGCTGTCACTTCGCTCTTTCCAAAACTTGTTATTATCATAATGCATTTTTATTTTGTGGCTTTTTTTTTTTTTTTGCGGTACGCGGGCCTCTCACTATTGTGGTCTCTCCCGTTGCGGAGCACAGGCTCCGGACGTGCAGGCTCAGCGGCCATGGCTCACGGGCCCAGCCGCTCCGTGGCATGTTGGATCTTCCCGGACCGGGGCACGAACCCGTGTCCCCTGCATCGGAAGGCGGACTTTCAACCAGTGCGCCACCAGGGAAGCCCCATAATGCATTTTTTAAAAAATCATTGCCCCAGGACTTTTGGGTAGTCCTCCGTCAGAAATTTTGGATGATTATTTTTCCAGAAAAAAGAGCCCATGTGACTGAAGGGAATAGTTATTATTATAGCTGTGGGTTGTTTTCCTAAAGGCATCCCCTGAAACCTTTATTTTAAAGAGAATTCTAGACCGAAGTAATAAAGCTTGGTATGTGGAAACTCAGCTTTGTTCTTGACAGCCGATAAGCTAAGGTCTTGTTGAGGTCACCACTTGGCCCATTTTTAACGGGAAAGAGAGGAGAATGGAGACAAGACCAGGGCTGGTCTCCATTTCCATCCTGTCTGCCTGGTCCCTAATGGTGACTGTTAGGCTGCCAAATATCCTATCACAGGACACAGCAGCAGTTTCCTTCCTCTGCCTGGGAAGACAACCCCGTTTATTTATAGCAATGCCTACATTACCTGGCCTTTCAATACATGATGATTGGTTTTTTGTTTTCTCTTCTCTGCTTGGTGTCACTGCCCTGCTCATAAGTTTCATTGCCTTCCCAATGCCTTCTAGGCCATCCTAAAGAAAACACCACAAACACTTGCCTTTCTTTTTTTTTTTTTTCCCACCTGTTAGATTGATGGTCCTCAATTCTGCCTGTGCATTAAAACCACTTTAAAAAATTTTTAAGCCAAGCTTTTAAAAATATACATTCCTAGGCTCCATTCTAGACCAGTAAACTTTGTATCTCTGGTATGAGGCCTAAGAATAAATATTTTTTTTAAGTTCCCAGGTGATTCTAGAGCCCGGTGAGGGTTGAGAATCACTGCCCTAGATGCAGAATGGGGCCACTAGACACAGAGGCCCATTATAACCTGGTTATACGGCACAACACTGGTGTTCTGAAGCAGGCGACTCACTGCTTTCTGTGCTTCAGGATAATTAGTCAGGAAAATAGAAAAGTAGGGAAAATACCAAAAGCACATTCAGCCTTGAGATCCCTAGGCTGATGCCAGTTGATCAGCTTTCTCCTGTTGAGTAGAGATGGTAACTTGATTCATAAATGCCTTGCTCATTGTGAAGTTCTACCGAGCCCCTCCTGGAAGGAATGGTGTGGACAGTCTGAGAGATGGTTTTCTTCTGTGTGCGCCCCGTGTGCAGTTTTGTTAGATACACAGACATAGAAGACAAAGTCCCGGCCTTTAGGATCACCCATAGACTGAGATGAGCTTTCTGGAAGGCAGAGGGCACTTTAATAAAAGACTTTTCAGTGGGCTTCCCTGGTGGCGCAGTGGTTGGGAGTCCGCCTGCCGATGCAGGGGACACGGGTTTGTGCCCCGGTCCAGGAAGATCCCACGTGCCGCGGAGCGGCTGGGCCCGTGAGCCATGGCCGCTGGGCCTGCATGTCCGGAGCCTGTGCTCCGCAACGGGAGAGGCCACAACAGTGAGAGGCCCGCGTACCGCCAAAAAAAAAAGAACTTTCAACAGACACGCGACCACCACAGTTTCTTCATGTTCAAGACGACTTGCCCAGGGCGTCTGTGAAATGTTAAGCGAGGAAAGGAGGTGGCTGATAAAACACAAGGAGGAGTTTGTGCAGAAGGACAGACAGTTTTAAAAGTTCAGAATAAAGTGTCGGCTCCTTAAGGGTGATGAAAACAGCTCTCGCTCAAGGAGAACCCACCTCGTGTGGGACAGGTGCTGGGCGCGTCACAGCGCCACCAGGTACATGCTAACACGTTTTAAGGTGAAAATTTAACTTGAGAAGAGGTAGAGGTAGTTTTCCCGAGGCACACAGTGAGGAAGTGGCAGAGTCAGGAGCCAAATAAGAGCCCCCCAGCATTAAAGCCAGAGCCAAGGGGGTTTGTCTGGATAGAACGGAGATGGACTTGTAGATGTACATATGGACAGGAGGTCAACTGGTCCAGGAGAGGCTGGTTAGTGGAGAGTCTGAAAACCACCAACTGATTTGCAAGGCACCCAAGAGCCACTGGAAACTGAGGGGAGTTTTTCTTCAAGTACGTTATTTCTCAAGCTCCCTGTGCAATAACTTGGAGTGGGGAGAACTGAAGGAATAGACTAGCAAGGGAGATACTACAGTTTGCCATAGTTACCTTATGTGACAATGGCTTTTCTAGCCCTTTTCTGCTTGGCAAAGACCTCAAATGGCACAGTCCCCCTGAGACACATAAATTTAGTTACAGAATATGGGCCTGCTTTCTGACAGAGTTGTGAAGGTGTCCCATGCGTATGAATATTGCGGTGAGTTGAGACTTCTATAAGATCGGAGGGCCTTAGAGGGCAGCCCATTCAGCGAACATGGGGCTCCAACAAGCAAGGTCCTCACACTGACTTCATATCCTGGTCCCCTTCTGTCTTCTCCTTCCTCTTCCTCCTCCCAGCCATCTGTTCCCCCCACCCCACGCCAGCACACAAGGACACATGTACAGAAAAGTGCCATCACCACAGAAGGCAGGGCAGAGTCTGGGGGAATTGCTCCTTCAGCCGTATTGGAGAATCTCTCTGCCATCTTGGTCTCAGCCTCCTATAACTTTATGCTGTTTTCTGTAAATCCAAAGACCCACATTCCACCCATTTCTCCATTCTGTCCCCTCAGTCTTCCAAGCCAGAGCCTCACTCTCTGTCTTGGGCATTTGGAGATTTTCTGATACAGAAAAAGACTCTCAAATGTGAGTCTCCTTTCATACCCATATTCATGAGATAGCTCAGTCCTCTGGCTAACAGTGAACCCCGTACTATATACGGGGAAAGTAAGGGCTCCACAAACTAAGAAACATATTAAAGGCACCTTTGGCATAATTTCCGTGACCTAGTCTCATTTAAAAACAGAAATGAACCATAGAGTTTGGATATTAGAAATGATACTTTCTTTTTGTTTCAATAAGTCTTGCTGTGATGGGCAGATTTGTTCAGGTCATTCCATGGACCGACCTATGGCCTAAACTAAGACTTTTTTTTTTTTTTTTTTTTTTTTTTTTC
>NW_006769244.1:109409-119722 GCF_000442215.2 Lipotes vexillifer
TTGCGGAGCACAGGCTCCTGACACGCAGGCTCAGCGGCCATGGCTCACAGGCCCAGCCATTCCGCAGCATGTGGGACCTTCCCGGACCGGGGCACGAACCCGTGTCCCCTGCGTCGGCAGGTGGACTCAACCACTGTGCCACCAGGGAAGACCTTTTTTTTTTAAAGCTTCAGCATTTAAATATTTCTAAGTCCTCTTGAGGATTTAGAAAGGAGGAGCCTATTGCACTTGATGGAGCCCTTGTGGTCTCTTTAAAATGTGTCTGTATCTGTCTTCCATCATCCCCGTCTTCCCAACAACGTAAGGGAAAGCTTTGGAGGATGAAGGAAATCACAGAGATGCTGCCCAGCATGGAGAGGAGAAATCTTGTCCCACCCAGGAATGATGCTGGGGGTGGGAGAGCCCACAGAACATAAACTGGGAAATTGGGCTAGACTTGTCTCCACCTCATTCTTTTATCTGACTTTTTCCTCGTCCTGAGTCTGTCGGGGGAGAAAGGGAACATTGCACGCAGGGCAGGTGAGATGATACAAAATGAAGGGCTACAAACCTATCTGTTACTTGGTATCAGCAAGCAGGGGGGCAAAGCAGCACAAAAAGGACGTACCGCCTGCACTGAAAATGGTCTCTCGGCTCATAAAAACGTTAGGAATCAGATTGGAAAATGAGACACAGGCCACAGGAACATTCAGAGAAAAATTGAGCTGGAGAAGAGTTGGAAATGAGGATGGATAACTTTACTGTTTAAGGAAGAGGATATTTTAGAAAATTAAAATAATCTTAGGCTCCCTCACTCCCATCACCAAATTCTATCTGTTAGGAAGAGTATTGTTAAATTAGTGAATTCATTCTTCTGCTAGAACTGAAATCCCTCCGGAATTTCCCTTGTTTTGGGTGATGGAAATGCAGCCTCCAGGATCTACTGAGCCAGCGTTTGTTTTTTCCTATTTTTTTTAAATTTATTTATTTATTGATTTTTGGCTGCACTGGGTCTTTGTTGCTGCCATGGGCTTTCTCTAGTTGTGGCGAGCGGGGGATACCCTTCGTTGCGGTGTGCAGGCCCCTCACTACTGTGGCTTCTCCTGTTGTGGAGCACGGGCTTTAGGTGCGTGGGCTTCAGTAGTTGTGGCACACAGGCCCAGTAGTTGTAACGCACGGGCCCAGCTGCTTCGCGGCATGTGGGATCTTCCCGGACCGGGGCACGAACCCGTGTCCCCTGCGTCGGCAGGTGGACTCCCAACCACTGCGCCACCAGGGAAGCCCTGTCTGCCCTATTTTTAGCATTTCATTCTGTCAGAGCCCCTCCCAAAAGGTGGGTGGTGGAGAGCGGACCACAACCCACTCCTTCTCATTACCCATTTTCCTTTAGAAATCCTCCAGAAATAACTAGGCTGGAACTTGGAGTTTAGGGTTTCCTTTCAGGTTGGGACCATTTGCTCCAAGACGCAAGGGCCATTGTATGTATTCCATTGTGTTCTGTGTTCTACTGTGGCCAGTCCCTGGTCCTGCCTAGCAAACGGCAGGGTCCATTTCTAGTCAAGGAACAGACGTTAATTAAATATAAAATATACTGGGCTCTTTGAAGGTCAGGCTCGGGGGGAAATAACTCTTTCTTTAGCAATCTGTGAGGATCACCAAGCCAATGTTTACTATGAGTTGCTATTACCAGTACTTTATATTAATATATCTTTATCTCTAATGGCAATTCTACAAGGACAGTTTTGGGGTCTCATTTTACAGAGGAAGAAACTGGGAGTCTGAAGACTTGACTGAATTGCCCAGAGTCACACCGCTAACTAGTGAAGGAACAAGAATTTGAATCAAATTTTGTCTTGCTCCAAAATTTATGTTCTTTTCTACCCAGAGACAAGGAAAAACCTATTAGCCACTAGAACAGTAGGTGGTGGAGTTATAAAGCCAATGACTGGGCCTCAAATTGCAGCACAGCCCGTGTGGGATGCTGGGTAGCTTATAGAACCTCTCTGAACCTCGGTTTTCCCATCTGTTGAATGGAAGTAACAGTAGCAACTCATAAAGTTATTGTAAGGAGCCAATTACATGGCCTGTTAATGTCCCTGCCAGTTGTAGTGCAAGAAAATTTAGTTTCCTTCTGTCTCACAGCTAATGTGTTTTTTTGTTGATCAAAGGCATACTATAGCCTGGTTTGAAGTAAATCCAGTCTTCAGCATACACTTTGCAGTGGATGCTTTCCACTCTTCTGTTAGGATCAAAAGAGTTACCTTTCCTGGGAGTTTAAATCCCATCCAAGGATTTAACCCAGAGTGAATTAGATATGGTATTTTTCATCACTAGAGGCAACTCCTACTAACAGCTTTTGAATTCTGGCTTCTAAGTGTGTCTTTCTATATAATGGAGAGGATTCTGGTCTTTAGAAGATGCTTCTCTGGAGATGAGAAAATTCTTCCATAAACCCTGCGTTTGTTAGGTCAAGACCCTCCCACCACATAAGTGGTGAAAGTTCCACTGGCCAGGCTCCAGAATGTCAGTGTACGCTCTTGTCTTAATTATCGGAAAAGAACGCCTGAGTCAAAACTCAGTTCTCTTTCAAAACAGAGGGAAAGTATTGAATAGATAGAAATAGAAAGCACTAGAAAGGTGGGGGTTTTCGCTGTTAACCCCAATTTGGGGAAGTTATAAATTATATAGTTCAGAGTCCACCATGTGGAATAACCTAGAGAGCGATGCCGTTTCTGGGGTTGTCAGATAAGATACAGGACTGACATTCCTGGGACGTACTTACAGTAAACAATTACTCTTGTTTATCTGAATCAACAATTTAACTGGGCATCCTTTATCTCCTGTATTTTATTTTCTGAATCTGGCAACCCAAGGCCTTTATTGAGTACCAGCTGTGCTCTGTAGCAAGTCAGGGAGGTGACCGCTGGGGAGTCTCCCAGGGGTGGGGCTCTGAGTGCGAATCCTAGAATCAGACAGCCTGTATTCAAACTGGGCTTCACCACCACGGCTCGGGGTACCCGGGCAAGTTAATGCCCAGGTAATGATTTTTGTTAAACTTCCATTCCCTCATCTCTGAAATGGAGATAAGAAGAGCACTTACTTCCTGGAATTATCCTGAGGATTCAGTGTGTCCGGCAAATACATGTCGAGCGCTTGCTGTGAATCAGCACCTGTCCTCCGCTCTGGAGGACACAGTCTCTGCCCTCACAGTAAGGGGTGAGAGGTAGGCCATGGTGAATTCAAGTAAGAAAGAACACAGCCAGGTAAAAAAGGTGGGGATGTGCTGTTTCTCTGAGGTTTGTGTGTCTGGTGAAGGGACATTTAGCAGAGACACAAATGACATGGGGGAGTCATGTGACACAACACAGCGCACTGTGTCTGAGAGAAGCAATTTCCAGGCAGAGGAGGGGCCGGTGCAGAAACCCCCGCTTGCGATGGAGCCACCATAACGTGCTTGAGGAGTAGCAAGGTGACTGAGGGGGTGAGTAAAGGATGGTGGCAGGTGATCAGAGAAGTAGCTGGGGGAGGGAGGGAGAGGGTGTAGGGCTTGGAGGCCTTGGTAAGACTTGGAATTTGACCCCGAGTGAGCTGTGAAGCCGCTGGAGTTGTGAGCAAGGGAGTAGTATCATGTCTCAGGATTTAGAAGGACCACTCTTGCTTCTAGGGGAAAAATAAAGCGGGGCAGTGCCTCAAAGATCAGTTTAGAGGCTATTGTAAGACAGTAGTGGCTTAGATCAAGGTGGTAACAGTAAAGGTGGTGAACAGTGACTGGGGAATCTCTAGGGAGTAGGTGTGTAGAGGTCTGAAGACTGAGCCCTGGGGTTCCCCAGGGTTTCGAGATGGAGAGGATGTGCAAAGGAGACAGAAAAGGAGTAGCCAGTGAGGCATAAAAAGAACTAGGAGAAAGGGATTAAATGATGGAGAAATGTCTATTTAGGTCTTCCACCCATTTTTTGATTGGGTTGTTTGTATTTTTTAACATTGAGCTGCATGAGCTCTTTGTATATTTTGGAGATTAATCCTTTGTTAGTTGCTTCATTTGCAAATATTTTCTCCTATTCTGAGGATTGTCTTTTCGTCTTGTTTACGGTTTCCTTTGCTGTGCAAAAGCTTTTAAGTTCAATTAGGTCCCATTTGCTTATTTTTGTTTTTATTTTCATTACTCTAGGTGGTGGGTCAAAAAAGATCTTGCTGTGATTTATGCCAAAGAGTGTTTTTCCTATGTTTTTCTCTGAGGGTTTTATAGTGTCTGGCCTTACATTTTGGTCTTTAATCCATTTTGAGTTTATTTTTGTGTTTGGTATTAGGGAGTGTTCTAATTTCATTCTTTTACATGTAGCTGTCCAGTTTTCCCAGCACCACTTATTGAAGAGACTATCTTTTCTCCATTGTATACTCTTGCTTCCTTTGTCATAGATTAGGTGACCATAGGTGTGTGGGTTTATCTCTGGGCTTTCTCTCCTGTTCCATTGATCTGTATGTCTCTTTTTGTGCCAGTACCATACTGTCTTGATTACTGTAGCTTTGTAGTATAGCAACCTACAGATTCAATGCAATCCCTATCAAATTACCAATGGCATTTTTCACAGAATTAGGACAAAACATGTTACAATTTGTATGGAAATACAAAAGACCCCAAATAGCCAAAACAATCTTGAGAAAGAAAAACAGAGCTGGAGGAATCAGGCCCCCTGACTTCAGAGATTTGTCTTTTTTCATTTGGCATAATTTCTTTGAGGTTCATCCAAGTTATTGTCTACGTCAGTAGTTGTTTTCCTTTTTTTCATTTCTGTGTAGTATTCCATGGCATGGGATGTACAAAGGCACTCTTTAAACCTTCTGTTTAACATACCCATGTGACCATTTTCCAGATCAATGCCACACCCCAAAAGTGCTCTTTGTGTCCCCTTCCTGTCACTATCCATCTAACCAAGGTTAATAATTCTCCTGACTTTTAGCACCATAGATTTTGTTTTTGAACTTCACATAAATGGAATTATACAGAATGTGCTCTTTTGGTTCTGTTTTATTTTGCTCAGCATTATGATTGTGAGATTTGTCCAAATTGTTCCTTTTCATTGCTGCATTGTAACCCAGGGTGTGATAATACCACAATGCTACTGTTAATGAGCATTTGAGTGGTTCTTGCTTTTGGCTAATAGTGGCACTCTGAATATTCTACTCCATGTCCTTTGTCAAAAATATACACACCTCTCTTTTGGGTATATACTTAGGGAGGGAATTTCTGGGTCATAGGTATGTATCTGTTTAGATTTAGTAGATGCTGCCAGATAGATTTCCAAAATGGTTGTACCAGTTGATACTCTGAGCAACAGCATGTGAGAGTTTTGGTTGCACCGTGCACTTGCCAACACTTGATATTGTCTGTCAGCTTTTCCTTTTTCCTTTAAATGTCTTTAACCATTGCAGCATTGCTTCTATGAGTTAAGCTTCATGCTTTATGCAGAATTTCTTTGTTTTTCTTTTGCACCACTAAGAGAGATAAAACCTTATATATTCTTTCTCTGCCTTCAGATTGGAAGACTTGTTTTGCTTCTGAAATTTAGTTCAACAAACATTCAGGCAATGCTAGGCATCTTGAGTTTAAAAAGGTTGCTAGCCCTCAGTGTCTGCCAATGAGAGAGACAAATGCTGTTGAACTAGAGATCAGGACAGGAAGCCTCACTCCAACATTTCCTACAACCTCCCAGTTTAATAGTTAGCCTTATATACTTCCTTTCTTCCTGCCAAGAAAGTTCTTCCTTTAAAGCATTATTTCATCCACAAAGGGCCCTTGTAGCCTTATTTAACCCTCTCCTTCCCCATGAACTGTTGATTTGAGGAAGACTCATGTAGCTTTGAAATTTGGTTCAACTGTTAAGAAGCATGAGAATTTTCTGTTATTTATTTATGGTTGTTTAATGGCCTCAAAATAAACAAAGGCCATATAGTAAATAAAGGTATAGTCTAGGAGGCCTGTCATTTGGCAAGAAATTTCCCACTGGTATCAGGATTTATCTCCATCAGTCCTGCAGACGTGATATCGAGTGCTTTAGCAGATTTCTCGAAATACCAGTGTTGTTTTTTTCCAGAAATTTGGAACTATCCGGGCGGATTTGATTGAGCAGATGAGATTCAAACAGAGACTGAAGGTGATCCAGACACTGGAGGATACTACAAAACGGAATGTGGTGAGTCTTTTGAGAAATGGCATGTGACCGTCTTTCTCCAACCTTCCTTACACTCCTACCAACTCAAATTCCTACTTGATAGACTGAAGATGATTTAAAACAAGAAAATTAGGAAGTTTCCCATTATGACATTTTTGAGTTCGTGAAATTCATTGTGTTTATTCTTCTTATAGGTACGAACCATTGTGACAGAAACTTCCTTTACCATTGATGAGCTAGAAGAACTTTATGCTCTTTTCAAAGTGAGTTTCAAAGAAAATTCATGTACATTCAGGGGAAAAAGGAGTTCACTTTAATAATTCAGTTAGTTCTAGATTTTTCTGTTAAATTATGAAGGGATAGCATGAGTGTCAACATGCATAAATAGGAAGATAGAGCTGAGAGTGTAAAAATAGAGTACTTAATATGAAAAATAAAGATATAACTCATTTAAACTGATGTTTTAGCTTTCTTCCACTCCATATAATATTTTAGCTGTTTCCTTGGTCTTAAGAAAATAGGGCGTTACTTTATAATTCTCATTGGAACGATGGCAATCAAGTTTAAATTCTTCCTGAGACTCTTGTAAATTGCAATTTCCTATATTAATCTATATTAAAGCACCCTTAAAAAGAGATATGTAGCTAGAATAAGAATAAAGCTGCTCACATGTCTAAGGAAAAGCTTAGTTGTTAAATTTCTGCAATTTTCCTTTCTAAGTCAGCCCATACCAATCTTGATCCTCAATAAGAAAATATTATGTCAGTAAATAAAGCAGTATAGAATGGTTTTTCTTCCAGAAAAATACTTTTTTCATAACTGTCATTACCAACATTGTAAAAATGTAGCAATTGCCAAGAAAAAGTTTTAAAAGATGCCTTTTATGTGGGTACCGATTTTATCACAGTCTTTAATTGGCTAGCTTCTTGTGTACAGATCCTTTTTCTCCCAGAACTAAGGAAGACGGTTGAGGACTGCAAAGATATTACAGGAACGAACATAAAGGGACAAACGTAAAGATCTGAGTTGGACACTAATAGACCTTAGGATCAGAGAAAGTGAGAGCTGGGAATATTTTTGCAAATGTTCCCGCTTGCCTGTTAGCTACTGGAGGCACCACCGTTTTATTTCCTTTTGTCTCACTGGTGCCTAGTTTAGTGTCTCTCCCCACTAGGTGTTCCAAACATGTGTGTTGAATACATAGGTGAATTGGTGATCAGTTTTCCATCTAGTATAATCTCTGCGTGCTTCTGGGGCCGGCAGAGAGAGGTTGATGGCTTTGTGCAGCCCAGAAGCATGACCAACAGAGTGGACAACTGCGTCCCCACCAGGCTGCATTCAGCACTTGACGGCGAAGTGTCTAGCCTGTGCCATCTCATTCATGTTTTATTCAGACACGTAAAGCGCGGTAGCTAATTGCTCCGCGTACGTTGGTTTTCCGTAAGGAGGGAGTCACTCTTCGTTTCGTTAAGCAAAAACTACAGTGATCCAACTTGGATCAAAACAAGAAGATACAATGATCCAGTTGAGATTAGATTTTCAAAGGATACCGAGGACTGGAAGAAATCTGCTTCACAGGGTGGTGCCGGTAGGACCAGGATTTGGGGTAACTAAACGGAAGCGGGAGTAGCAGCTGGAGGCGGCAAGACCATGCACAGATAATGGGAAGCGCTGTGACATTAGAAAGAGGAGGCTGACTCTGGGGCACGCCGGGAAAAGGAAGACCAGGGCTGGATGTGCAGAAGTCCAAGATCCGGAGATCACTGAAGACACAGAGACGGGGGTGCTCTTGTCTTCTTACCCGGGCACCCCTGCCCTCTCTGGTCTGTGCACCTCCAGGTACCAGGTGTGTCATTTGTACACCTAGGATATTGCCTGAAGAAAGCTTTCTTTATACTCCAGAACCCTGCCCTAAGGGTGTGCTGACAAACACGAGTTCCCCAAGTGTGCTGAGCGCCCCAAGAGAGAACCCGAGACCCTTGGCTGGTGTCAGGGATGGGAAGGACTCTCGGGTACTATGGAACCCAAGACAAAGACTTCAGTTACCGACTCTTTCTTGAGTCTTTTGAAGACTTTCATTGGCTTTAATTCATCTGAGCGAACGTTTATTGAGGCATTACTGTGTCAGACACGCTGCCAGACTCTTAGTCCTTTAAAAAGCCAATTTCTGGGGGTTTTCCTTCGGATACAAAGGAAAGAGACATTTGTCTCCCACGGAGCTTTCTGCCTTGGGCTTTGGGCTAAAACTTGGTAGAAAAAGGTGAAAGGCCGCCACCCTGAGGCAGATTTGATGGAAAATGTGGTTCAGGGCCCCTATGCCTTAGTTTCTCTTGAACTCTTTCTAAATTAATGCTTTTTCAATCTCGGGTCCCTAGTGCCCAAATGATGGAGTAGGGGGGCTCATCAAAGAAGAGGGTCGTGGTCTGCATGGCTTTTCGTTTCCTGAAGGCTGTGAGCACGGTGAAAGTGCCTGCACCACATTCAGGCCTGGTTCCAGAGGAACCTGAGCGCTTTAGTTAGGAGGAAGTGCTTTGGCTAACCTTCATTCACTGACGAAGCTCCGGTAAAGAGGACCCTTCCTGGGGATGTATCACCAACACCGTCGCACCCAGAGGGCTGCTGGGCATCACTTCAGAGCACAGCTCACCCGTGCAGTCCGTCGGACCCTCCCCTCCGTGACGTCACCACCATCACCACTCTTCCCAAGCCCCGCCCCCATCTGCACCCACAGCGCCAGTGCAGCCCCGAAGCCTGGTGGACCTGACACACTTCTTTTATTCTCCCGAGGCTGCCCTGCAGAAACCTCTCCTTCCTCCTCTCTTGCCTACTCTCACTCCGCTCTTTTTGGGTTCATTAGCTACAATTCCCAGCAAACAGTGAGGACAAAGACATTGGTCCTCTTTGCTCCGTTCTAAGTGAGAACAGCACAGAAGTACTATGCACTCACCACTGACTCTCCCTTCTCAGAACCCCTAGGCAGGGGGAGGGGGAGATCTGTTCTGTAAGTGCCTTTTGCTATTGCAATATTTATACATGCTTACAATGAAATACTCAGTACAACAGAGAATACAGTAAAAAATAAAGTCTCCCTCTGGATGCCCCTCCCATCTCCCCAGGCTACCATTCAGTGCTAACTGTAAATGTCTACATACAGGGGAGCTGGGGTGTTCGTGCTGGCCTTTCTATTAGATGTTTTTTCTTTGCGGTCTTCCTAGAATGGGCGTATATTTCTACCAGAATCAATATGACCTGATGAATAAAGAGGCAGCCTTCTTTCCAAGGACAGAAACAAGAAGCCTTTTGTTGGATCTCTGTTCTCCTCACCCTAGTGGTTCCTACTCATAATTTCCCTGGAGCTATTTTCAGATGCGTGAAACAGGAGGACCGCACACTTGTAGCCTGACTACTGGATGACTAGGATAATATTAATGGGATTTTGATGACCAGGAAGCAGGGGGTTTACAGGACACTAAACTAGGAGTTTGGAGACGCAAAATCGCATGATGATTCTGCTTTGACTAACTGGTTAGATGACCCTGTGGAAGCTACTTACCCTCTGGGCTGTACCATCCTCACTGAGGACACAAGGTGATCAGATTGCCTGAATTACAGATCCTTTTTTCAGGTTAACATTCCATGTATTTCTTTTAAATTAAAAAAAAAAAGTTTGTCTTTACGAGAGTTACTTCTTAAAATGCTTTTGAGTGTGGGGATGGGTGGGGGGAGAAGAAAATGGGGAGGGGGAGGGTTTTCTTTCTTTTTTCACCTACGCCAGTAATTGAACCGGGTTTTTCATGCCAGATGTAAACGCAGAGATGGTTGCCGTGGAGTTTGGGGGGAGCGGGGTCAAGTGGAGATATATGTAGAAGAGAAACCGAGGGGCCCTGGGACCAGACCACTGCCCCCCACCACCAGGAGATGCACACGGGTGACCTAAACCCTTTTTCCAAATTTGAGGGAGGGCCTTTCTTCTTGGTATTTGCTGTGAGATGCAGTCCCCAGTAGTCCTCTTGTTCTTTGATTTTTCAGGCGGAACACCTAACCAGCTGCTACTGGGGTGGGAGCAGCAATGCACTGGACCGGCACGACCCCAGCCTGCCCTATCTCGAGCAGTACCGCATCGACTTTGAGCTGTTCAAGGGCATGTTTGCTCTGCTCTTTCCC
>NW_006769244.1:119736-123750 GCF_000442215.2 Lipotes vexillifer
TCTTTCCCTGGGCCTGTGGAACTCACTCTGACGTGCTTGCCTCGCGCTTATTCCAGTTATTAGATGAAAATGGAGATTCTCTGATCAATTTCCGAGAGTTTGTCTCTGGACTGAGTAAGGATGTGATGTTATTGTGTGAGTTGGGGCAGGGGGAGGGGGGAATAGGTCAGTGAGCACCGTGGTCCTCGTGGTTCTCTGTGCCGCCCTCAGGACCACAGCCCCGCTCGCTTCAGGAGACAAGGTTTACGGGACAGAGAAGCACATTTTAAGGTTTGCAAGCTGACTGTAAAATTCGTTTTTAGTTAATGGATATATTATATGATTAAATCGTTACCTTCTACATTCGATAGTCCTCAGCACTAGTTAAAATACATTATCAGAGAGTTTGCAAGAATGCCAACTTAAACACTGAAACCACAAATCACGATAACTTTACAAGGGAAGAAATGTTTGGATGGATTGCTTTTCTTTGTCAAAAAATATATTTACAGTACATATGTTTCATAAAATTTTATAAAACATTTCATAATGTTTTTAATAAAGAGCTGAAAAAAAAATGCAACAGCCCTGCAGTCTAAATGGAAGTCTTTTCTCCCCATTTTGTGGGGAGGAAGGGTGTCCATCCTGAGAATGCACACCCTCACCTCACAAGCAGCACGAGTTTCTGCCTGTCAGCCTCACTGTCTGACCTGTTTCCTGTCCTATATTCCACTGGACTCTTGTCCCATTAATATTTGAGCAGAAAAGCTACGTGGTGGTCAAGCTTGGCCCGCCCAATACAAGATTGTGGATATAGCAGGCATTGTGTCAGGCTGCCTGAATGAGATAAGAAGGAAGACTTTTTAAAATTCTAATTGTGCCACTCTGAGACCTTGGTCCATGCACTTGAAAATGCCCTGTGCCCACGAAAGATGAAGGTGTCAGACATAGAGCCAACGATGATTCCAAAAAGTACCCTAAATCATTAGGAATAATCACTGAAACGCTTAAAGGCCAGAGAAAGCTGATGGTTGTTAAAAAAGCAAAGAGGTGTAGATAAGGTCCTCTTAGATAAGTAAAAACTATTTGTATAAAGCATTCAGATGTATCGTTCAAAGGGGGTACATGGAGGAAACTAGCCTTTTTAAGTGCAGGCTCTGTTTTGATGCTTTAGAACTTGTACTTTATCACTTAATCCAAACAACAGACCTTTAAGGGTAATAATAGTATTGATAACTAACAAGTATATAGCATTTGCTCAGCCAGGCACTGCCCTCATGCTTTATGTGCATTTAATTTACCTAAAGCACACAACTACAAAGTTGGAGTTTGAACTCAGGCACCCTGGAAGCAGCGTTTGTGCAGTTACTATCAATATTATGTTTTATTACCTGTCTGCTTACTATTAATACCCCCATTGTCAGTTAAAGAGATGGAGGCTTAGAAAAGTTAAGCAACTTGCTGGAACATTCATTTTTAGCAAGTCAATATATGTCTGTTATTGAACTGAAAAGCACAGTTAGTACGTACTGGGTCCAGGATTCAGATGAGGGCTGTTCTCATTACTCTGTGCTAAGGACAGCAGATAGGATTTTTTTTTTTATGGAAGAAGGAGGCATTAATTTTTTTTTTTTTTTTTTTTTTTTTTTTTATGAAGTTTACAAGTAAATGCAGACTTCCTTTTTCTTTCCTCTTTTTTTTTTTTTAATTTTATACTATTTACATCTTGTTTTAAGTCCTATGAATGTATGTGTCTGTTATTAAAATGGCTTTTTCTTCATTTTGGACATGTGTTTAGTAATATTTGTTTGAGAGTGGGGATGGTTAAGTATCTGGAATGTCCTGATTCTTCCCCTGCCCCACCTAGGTGGGTTTTTTTTTGTTTGTTTTGGGGTTTTTTTTGCTGTACGCGGGCCTCTCACTGTTGTGGCCTCTCCCGTTGCGGAGCACAGGCTCCGGACGCGCGGGCTCGGCGGCCACGGCTCACGGGCCCAGCCGCTCCGCGGCATGTGGGATCTTCCCGGACTGGGGCACGAACCCCTGTCCTCTGCATTGGCCACTGCGCCACCAGGGAAGCCCTGGAGGCATTAATTTTTAATTACAAAAGTAACATAAATACATTCTGCTTTTCAAAAACAGTGAACAAACTAAAATAAAGTAAATAAAGTAAAACAATCCAGACAAGGCTAAAGACCCTTTTGACCCTCTCCTAATCTTTTCTGCCCCAAAGTAACTACTGTTATCACCTTGGTGTCTATCAAAAGGGAGATTTTTTAAAATTACCTTTGGACAAAAAAGGAGGAGGAGAAATAAAAGGCAGGTTCTGCACGTAGAAAGGGTTCTGGGAATTTTTGCTGTAAACATCTTTGCTGCAGCCAGTTTTGCTGCAAAGCTAATTGGCCATAAGGCCATTTTGCCATAAGAGATAAAAATAATTGGTTGACAGTTATGACACTAGAGAAGGATAACAAATCAGTTTTTATAAATCCTTCGACGAGCACAGTCATGCCTCCCACTCGTCGAAGCCAGAAGTTCACCAAGCTATGGCAAATATAAAAGAAGCAGCTACTAATTCACAACAGCCTTCGAGAACATTAATGATTGATTCTTTAGCTAATTTGGATACAACAGATTGTCCTCTCAGGCCGTCTTTACCAAATTTATCCTGCAGTATTAGACGTTGGAGGCAAACGAAGAATCAAGCTCCTCCTATCCCCCCAAAAGGAAATCGTAATGTGATTCCTGATGGGTATAAGTTTCTTGAAAATGGTGAAAATTTTAACACAGTCTGGCTCAGATTAGCTCGCTGAAGGATTTGCAAAAATTGATATCTTATTTTCTAGTGTAATGTAACCATCAACCAGTTATTTTTATCTTTTATGGCAAAATGGCCTTACGGCCAATTAGTTGTAATGCGAATCTGCTTCTAGCAAAGATGTTCATAACGAAAATACCAGACACGTGTAGAAAGTGATAGGAATAAATATAAATATTTAATTTACTTAAGCCTAGTCAAACCCCAACAAGGTAAATACTCTTCAAAATCTTCCGAAAAGGAAAGAGAGGTTTGCAGTCCAAGATAGTGAAAACATTGGAGAAGAGGACTTAGGCTTCTTAAAAATGCAGTTGAGTTCTCTGCGCAAAGTAAGCTCCACCCCTTGGGCGGGGTCTCAAGAGCTGTAGTCAGTCATGCAGATTGATTACTCTTAAAAATGCAGTTGAGTTCTCTGCGCAAAGTAAGCTCCACCCCTTGGGCGGGGTCTCAAGAGCTGTAGTCAGTCATGCAGATTGATTACAGCTATGGAGACAGACAAGTAGACTTAGAAAAGAGAAATTCTATTCAAGTCTTAAGAAACTAAAGAATGAATTCTGGAAGAGATGGATCAATAATTTCAATGTTCATCTCCAGAAAGATCCCTCTAGAAATTAGTGAACAGACCATCTCTATGGAATTAGAGATGAGGGATTACAATCGCAAGCCACAAATTAGCTGGACCTCCTTTTCCAGTGCTATCGCTGGAAGGCAGCATTTCTAAATACGCCATAGATGTCATGAGGCAGCTGGTCACTGGACAGATAACTCATTATAAATGGAAAGTTGGAGGGATATGGATGTTGGTGATTCAATGACTGTCTGAACCCTGCACCTTGCAAAGCATGACGGTCAATGGAGAGTTCTCTAGGATGCTGGGCTTGGTATTTAACCTCTGTGATTGTTCCCTCCTTTGAAAAATAGTTATTGTCAGGACTAAAAGAAATAATTCAAGTAAAGTTCCTGCAACAGTGCCTGGCTCAAAAAGTGTTAGTTATTGTTGTCACTACAATTACTGCTTATGCCCCTCTACCTGACTCAGTCAGGGATTTAAACTATAAAGATAGAGAAGCTACCACTACACAAGTGAAGAGAGACAGCCATTGTGTTGGAGGACAAAAACAAGATTTAAAGAAATCAGAGGAGGAAATGATTGGCAAAAACAAACTGATAGAGATAAATCAGAAATCTTAAATTTTTTTTTTTTTTTTTTTTTTTTTTTT
>NW_006769244.1:123760-158032 GCF_000442215.2 Lipotes vexillifer
GCCTCTCACTGCTGTGGCCTCTCCCGTTGCGGAGCACAGGCTCCGGACGCGCAGGCTTAGCGGCCATGGCTCACGGGCCCAGGCGCTCCGCGGCATGTGGGATCCTCCCGGACCAGGGAACGAACCCGTGTCCCCTGCATCGGCAGGCAGACTCTCAACCGCTGCGCCACTGGGGAAGCCCAGAAATCTTAAATTTTAAGAAATGATTGTAAAAGAACTGTATGTCTGCATATATAGTATAGTGGTTTCAATCATGCGATCTAGGGTCAGACAAATCTGAGTTCAAATCCTGGGCCTGCCACTTGCTAGCTTATGACCTTGAACATTACTTAATATCAATAAGCCCGACTTCTCACCTGTAAAGTTGGGATAATAATTGTGACCATCTCGTAAATTATTGTGAGAAGAAAGTGAAATGCATATGGAAAGTAGTTAACATAGGATTTAACACAAAGTGAATGGTTCAAAAATGTCTGTCATTATCTTCATGGTGAGTATTAGTCAGTGTGTAAGCATTTGGGTGTTTAGTTAACTATGTGGTCAACAAGAAACTCTAGAGTGAAGAGTATAAAGTGTTGAATGCAGACTTAGGCTAAGAGTCAAGAACAGTTCCACTATTCTCTGCAGTGGACTAGAAGCTTCTGGAACTGTCTGTCCAGAGGGTTATTGATGGACACATTAACACATAAGGTGGATGTGGGTAAGAATAGGGAAGAGTGTACAAACCATGTCGTATAAGAAAGTTGAAAAAATGTAGAGAGGTATAGCCTGGGGGACATAAATTTGCCTTGAAAAGATAAGCTGGAGAGGAACAGGACAGCTGTCCTTAAAATCTGAAGGATCCTTGTAATGAAGACGTAATAGACGTTTTTTTTTTTTTTTTTTTTACTCTAAAGAGGAAGGAAAAGGAATAGTTCTAAACCTTTTTTTGAGTTGTGATCTCTGAGATCTGATAAGGACTGTGGAAATCTTCCCAAAAAGTGACATCGCCACGTGGCCACATTTTACATTGTTTGTGTTTCATGGAATTTATGCACTTGAACCTGCAGGTTAAGGGTCCTGACTAAAGTAAAAATGACAGGACCCCTTTCGGTGTTTCTAGAATTCCCCAGTGAGATGAGATGCCTCTGGTTGTGATGAGCTTCCCGTCCCTGAGGATGTTCAGACGGCTCTCTTACGTGGATGTGGGTGTGGGAGGAGGCCCCTGCGTTAAGTAGGAGGTGGGACGATATAACCCCTGGTGCCCCTGCCAACCAATCCAGATCCTGTGATTCCCCTTTTCCCATATCTGATTAACCTTCAACTAGGTGCTCTGAGAACACGCATTTACAAAGGATTTTCTGATTCCTGAAATACGTATGGACTATAAGGGGAAAAGTAACAAGATTCTTTGGGTTGAAGCAATGGTGATATAATGGTAAAATTGATAAAAATGATAAAATTGAACTGAAGAAATATTTAAGAGACCCCAAAAGCAACTAAAAAAGATTTTCTAAAATGAGTAATTTGAAGCACTCTTAAACGTATATTGAGATTATTTCTGAACTCTAGCAAGTATTTAGGGTGTTGAGGCCCAGTCACCTGACTTTTCTTATCAATAACACTAGTTAAATTTGTGCCAGCCACTATTCTAAGTGTTAACACCTTTAGTTCTCACATTTCATGGGCCCTGATATCAAGACCACCGGTAGTATTTTCTAATTTGTCATCCTGCCTCATAGAGGGGAAACTGAGGTACAGAGAGGTTCACTCTCCCAAGGGCACCTAGTAAGTACAAAGCATTTGAAACCAGGTATCCTGGCTCCAGAGCTTTCAACCCAAATACGTCCTGGCCAGACTTTCTGCCACACGATACCTGGGTTTCAATTTGTAAAAGTAGGTGCTTCAGGGGGACGCTGAGCCTGGGGTGGGGGGGGATTGTAGCACACATGGTGCATTTCACATTTTTACTTATGTGACTTCTAGGTGCCGCGTGCCACGGGGACCTCACAGAGAAGCTCAAACTGCTGTACAGAATGCACGTCTTGCCTGGTAAGCGAGACACACAGAGTAGCACATGTACCTGTGACTCTGGCCTGGCTTGAAGTCTTTTTTGGCGAGAACTGTTTGCCTTTTTTTTTGATGTACAAAATCACTCATTGGTCACTAAGAACAAACTGAATGATAGTTTTTACATGAGTTCCTGAATCAGCAGGTGCTTAATGCAATGATCATTCACCTGTCTGAAATGTGAGTTGCAGTAATAGAAAAGAGCAGGCTTCTGCAAGAGAACGAATAACACTTGGTAACTCATGGGATTCTGAGTCGAGGGGGAGCAGTGTTACCACCGACAGAAACAGTGGGAAAGATGGTGAAGTTGTGAGTTCAGTTTTAAACCAGGATGGCCTCCAGCTGGAAATATCTAGCAAATACTAAAAAAGAAACAGAGGGAGAGGTGGAGGGAAAGGAGGGAGGGAGAGAGAAAGGAAGGAAGGAAGGGAGGAAGGAAGGGAGGGAGGGAGGGAGGGAGGGAGGGGGATTAGCTCCCAGGATAGAGATAGGGTAAAACTACAGATTTGGGAATTATCATTATAGTGTACAATTTCCCAAAATTTGGTTCCTTAAACCATCATTCCATAGGATTTAGGAAAAGTCTCCAAAAAAGGCAAATGTGAAGGGACACTTCAGTGTGGGGTTGTTATAAAGGAAGATGGAGTTAGAACTGGAGGGAGCCCCTCCCCCATAAGGGTTTTGTGGAGGTGGGCATTCAAGGCCCGCACCAGTGATGGGACCCCCCAGCCCACCTTTGTAACTTCAGCTTCTCATGAGCCCCGTGTCATTTCTTCAGCAATTAAAGCACACTTTCATTGAGTCCTGGCCCTGCCAATATGAGAATCATCTCTCCTCCCTCTCCAGAGCCATCCTCTGATCAAGACGAGCCAGATTCTGCTTTTGAAGCAACTCAATACTTCTTTGAAGATATCACCCCAGAATGCACACATGGTAAGTGACTTTCCTCATCAGGGCCTCTCTGTTTCTTTTTCTACAGAGCCCTCTGTTATTGGGAAAAATTGCCTCCAAAGCTAGGCAATCAAAGAAGTATAATGAATACCAGTGCCTGATATGCTACTTTCTTTTTAAGTTTTTGAACTTGACTAACTACTGGGGAGTGGGAACTTCAGCCCACCGAAAAGACCATGTACATTGTGTCCTGCTGGCTTAGAAAAAGCGTTACCTGGAGAGCATATACTTTGCTCCCCTCTCCTTGATAGGGAGAAGCGCTCATTAAGAGCGTCATTCTGTTGTTATGCTGCTGTCCAGAATCTGGACTAGCATTGACATCAGACACGCTGCTCTGTAACAGACGTCAGCAAACTTTGGACCAAATCCAGCCCACCACCTATTTGTACGGTCTGTGATAATATAAAATTTATTTATTTATTTATTTTTGTTTTGTTTTGTTTGCGGTAGGCGGGCCTCTCACTGTTGTGGCCTCTCCCGTTGCGGAGCACAGGCTCCGGACGCGCAGGCTCAGCGGCCATGGCTCACGGGCCCAGCCGCTCCGCGGCATGTGGGATCTTCCCGGACCGGGGCGCGAACCCGTGTCCCCTGCATCGGCAGGCGGACTCCCAACCACTGCGCCACCAGGGAAGCCCGATAATACAAAATTTATATCAAAGAATTAAAATAATATAAAATTTAAACATTACTGCCTATAAATAAAGTTTTATTGGAACACAACCAGGAGCACAGCCAAGCTCATTCGGTTATATATTGCCTATGGCTGCTCTCACACTACAGTGGTAGAATTGCCTCAGATATTTGCCATTTGGCCCTTTACAGAGAAAGTTTGCTGACCCCTGCTCTGTGTTGGTTGTTAGATCTACACAGACATGATCCGGCTCATTAGAAATATCTGCAGATTTACATATGAACGTGTTCTGTTGTGCCATGTGTGAATCTAAGCAGCGTCTGGACTTGCTGCTGCTGTGCATTATCTCCATCCTATTGATACTTCATCCGTAGGGCAGGCAGCCTCCTGTCTTCACCCAAGGCTGAAACTCAGCATGGGTTGCTCCTGGATCCTTTTGCCTCTTAAATCTTACGGTCCCCAAATAAGCACAGCTTAGACCTGCTTTTAAACTGTGAGCCCCTAAGTGATTGAGTGGAGAGGAACGAGAGCCAGACAGTCTTCTTATTGGTGATACATGTTAAGGGCAGGAGTTTTGGACAGGATGCTAGCTCTGTTTGTCTAGATGACCTCAGGCAGTTTCGGGCATCTGGGAGCACCAGGGTCCTTGTGTGGAAAGTGGAGATGAGAGCTGTCACATTGGGTATAGTAAGGACTTAGTGAGATAATGTAGTAAGCCTCTTAGCATAGTGCCTTAGCACATCTGACAATAGTCTTCAAATCCTTAGCAATCATATTTTGGCTGCAAAATGTTAGCTGCATCTTTCTTAGTGGGCACTCATCTCAGAAAAGGAGTCACTTGTTTCAGAAATGCTTTAGGAATGGTTACATGCCAGTAGCATTTAATAGCCTCAAAAGATGCTTTTTAAAAAACGTTTTTTCTGGGCTTCCCTGGTGGCGCAGTGGTTGAGAGTCCACCTGCCGATGCAGGGGACACTGGTTCGTGCCCTGGTCTGGGAAGATCCCATGTGCCGCGGAATGGCTGGGCCCGTGAGCCGTGGCCGCTGAGCCTGCGCGTCCGGAGCCTGTACTCTGCAACGGGAGAGGCCACAGCAGTGAGAGGCCCGCGTATCGCAAAAAAAAAAAAAAAAAAAAGTGTTTTTGCTAACTCCATAAGTACTATTGCTTTGTATGAAAAATTTTTAAATATGGGTCAAATTATATAAAATAAGCTAATGATATCTTAAAACTGCATGATATAAAGATAAGTATCAATAATATTTTGCAGTATTTCTTTTCCTTTTTTATCCATATAATTATAATAATATCCATAATATATATATAAAACTGGGATCAAACTGCCGATACAGTTTTGTTTGTTTGTTTGTTTTGGCTGAAGGATTGTTTTCTGAACAATTTAAAAATAGAACAAGTGTGTTCTGGCACATGCCATCTCCACCTCTTCTGCCTGTACAGTTTTGTATCCTTTTTTCACTTAAAACCCAGTGAGCCTATTACAATGTCATTTACATTCTCTGAAAACATGGTTTTTAATGGGCTGTATAACATCCATTGCATGGGGCTTTACCACAACATTGTGGACTATCTACTTGTTCCCTAAAGCTAGTTCAACATTAAGAGGAGAGGACTTTCTCCAGGGCATATATAGTACATTGTCCTCAGTTTGTCTTAAAAGCTGCTGAGATTTTAATTTGGCACTAAATATGTAAAGGTTACATATGCGGCAAACCAGCCTCCTTTTGTATGGCTGAGGAAGTGCTTGGGGTGCATTCTTACAGCTGACAAACTGAATGGGAAACTGGGGGGATAGTACACCTCTCCCTTTTGAAGCCCTGGGGTGTCCTGTTTTAAGAAGAAAGAAGAAAACAATTATAAGTTGTTTTCTTGAAAGTCAAAAAATGCCAGATTATGAATCTGAAGGAATTTAGTAGCACATGACATTTGTTTTCTTTAATCAACATAGATGTCAGTTTCTTTTTAAAAAGTGAGTTCTTGATCTTTTGCAGAGCCTGACAGAAGATCAATCTCATGTATACAAAGTTAAGATGATAATGTAACAGAGGAGGGAAATCAACATTCACTGGGGCCAGCACCACTGTTTTTTAAGTACTGAACACCACATGAAATCATTCCTTTAATTCCTATTTATACACCGAGCCCTGCTTGTGAAAAAGGATTCTTGGGGAATCTTTCACCTAGAGATAGAGTTTTTCGATTGTAAAAAAAAAAAAAAAAAAAAAAAGCACTACCTAAAAGTTGAGAATTACGTTTTATTCGGCAGACATACCGAGGACTTAAGCCCAGGAGGCAGCCTCTCGCATAGCTCAGAGGGACTGCTCTGAAGAAATAAGGGAGGAGGGCCAGGATATATAAGATTTTTTTCGCAAAAATAAAACAGGTAGTGGGAATATCCAAAGATTAGTGTTAATTAAAGAAACCAGATATCTCAAGTTAATGAATTTAGTGCTTTTCTGTGTATGGGAAGATGCAAGAGTCTGGGCTTACTGAAATCATTCCTTTGATATGCACCTTAGCTATCTAGGGCCAGTATCCTGTTTTTCTCCATCCTGAATTCCCGCAGGGTGGAGATGGCACAGTTGGGGGCAGCTGCAGTGCTGCTGGCTTGATGGCTGCAACATCCTTTGTTTACTGATCTGGCAGGCAACACTCAGTTGCCAGATCAAATATGAGACACCCAGTAAAATTTGAATTTGAAGTGGACAAAAAATAATTTGCTTAGCGTGAGTATGTCCCATGTGATATGTGGGAACTCACACTTTAAAAAATTATTTGTTGTTTACCTAATTATTTATGTGCCGGGGTTTTGTTTTTGTTTTGTTTTGCTGTGTTAGGCAACTCTACCTAGAGGTTTTTCTGTTTTCTACTACACCTGCTAAACCTATGGGTTTATCCTGTAACATTCTCCTTTTTTTCTGCTGAATCTTTCCTGGTAGTGGTCGGATTGGACAGCAGAAGCAAACACAGTGCAGACGATGGCTTTGTTACAGTGAGTCTGAAGCCCGACAGAGGTACAGACTTTCTCTTCTCTGTGTTTCCCTTACTGCTGGTTCAGCAGTTGCTTCTTGACCTTTGAACGCTTATTTCTCGGCATTTGGGTTTTAGGGAAGAGGGCAAATTCTCAAGAAAATCGTAATTATCTGAGACTCTGGACCCCAGAAAATAAATCCAGATCAAAGAACGCAAAGGATTTACCCAAATTGAATCAGGTGAGTACCGAACAGTGTAGTTCATGCGTTCCAAACCTTGAAGCTCTGTTTTCTAGTCATAGATAAATGTACAGTAAGGACTCCTCAAGGCGCTTAATTAGTACCTGTCTGCATCTATTTTGTGCATGCTTTTGTGCATTAAAAGTATGCTCTGTTGTGAGAAAATGACCTCCTCAGAGAATATGTGAACCATGAAATATTCAAATTTGAGAATACATGCATTCTCATCCCAGTCTTTAAAAATACCCTCAGATACTCGGAAGACAAGCTCATGCTGTTTTCAAACCACTGTGCTCAGCTATAAAGGTGTCTGACATATTTTTTTCCTTAAACAGCTGAAATGTAATGAGGGCGATAAAACAATATAAATAATTAAAATACAGGATGCAAATGCTGTTTTCTAACAGAAGAACAGATAAATCATCCCGGTGGGGGTGGGAGGCATGACTTCCGTCCGTGGACACCAGCAGATGTGTCATGGGAGAGGGGATTGGAGCTGACCTGAACTTGGAAACATTGGGCTGCCTGCTGTAGTGTGTAGATATGAGATGAGGTGAGGTCTGCGATTTACTTAAGATACTGTAAGAAAGAATAAAACAGTTAGTGAAACATTTGTATAACATGGTCCTTCTTTTTTTTTTTTTTTTTTTTTTTTTAATATTTACTTATTAATTTTGGCCGCATCGGGTCTTAGTTGCAGCACGTGGGATCTTCATTGTGGCACGCAGGCTCTTAGTTGCCATGCATGTGGGATCTAGTTCCCCGACCAGGGACTGAACCCAGGCCCCCTGCATTGGGAGCACAGAGTCTTACTCACTGGACCACCAGGGAGGTCCCCATGGTCCTTCTTGACTCTAGAATGATAGGTACTATTATAAAGGCATATTATTTCATTCTTTCTACTTTCATGGATGTTAGAAGTTTTCCCAGTTTAAAAAAAGGAAGCATTGAAAGAGACTTTAAACTACACATCCATCCACCCTACGACGGTAGGACTCTTCCGGGATCTTGTAGGAGTCCTGATATTAAATGGCTTTGCAGTCTACTTGGGTCCTGCCTCCGTGCTCCTCATGAGGTGGCCACATACTTGTGTTTTCCCTCCATCACTTTGCAGGGGCAGTTTATCGAGCTGTGTAAGACGATGTATAACATGTTCAGCGAGGACCCCAACGAGCAGGAGCTGTACCACGCCACGGCGGCGGTGACCAGCCTCCTGCTGGAGATCGGGGAAGTGGGCAAGCTCTTCACTACCCAGCCCGCCAAGGAGGGCGGGAGCGGAGGTGGCGGGCCACCCGGCAACCAGGGCCTCCCCGGCGGCGTGCTCTTCCCCAACAAAGGGCCGGGCCAGCCTTACGCGCCGGACCCCGTGGAGCCCCTCCCGGCCAGCTTGGCGGGGGACGGCGAGGAACACTCCCTGGGGGGACAGATGGAGGACATCAAGCTAGAGGACTCCTCGCCCCGGGACCACGGGGCCTGCTCCTCCATGCTCATCTCCGACGACGACACCAAGGACGACAGCTCCATGTCCTCGTACTCGGTGCTGAGTGCCGGCTCCCACGAGGAGGACAAGCTGCACTGCGAGGACATCGGCGAGGACACGGTGCTGGTGCGCAGCGGCCAGGGCACAGCGGCGCTGCCCCGGAGCACCAGCCTGGACCGGGACTGGGCCATCACCTTCGAGCAGTTCCTGGCCTCCCTCCTGACAGAGCCTGCCCTGGTAAAGTACTTTGACAAGCCCGTGTGCATGATGGCCCGAATCACCAGTGCAAAAAACATCCGGATGATGGGCAAGCCCCTCACCTCGGCCAGTGACTACGAGATCTCGGCCATGTCTGGGTGAATCCCGCGCCTTCTGTAGGGACATGCAGGCCGGGGGCGGGGGGAGGGTCTTTTTTATGTTCTGTGTTGGGGTTTCTTTCTTCCTTTTAAATTAAATATTTATTAGTACCCGGCTTAAAGCCTAGTGTTTTCATAATGTAATACAATGAAAGCTGTTGGAGGAATACTTAAACACCTCGATGTAGGCACAGTACACTCTCTTGTCGGGGGGAGGGGGATTTACCAGAATACAGTTTTATTCAATGAATTCCGAAAGAAAGATGACTCTGTCCGTCATATGTGTGTATTTATAACTTCTTAATCTTGCTGTTGAGCTGTATACATAGTGCTGTTTAACACTAAATAAGGCAGCAGACGTGTATTTGGGCTTTTAAAATAAAATTAGAGCTGTTAAGGAAAGTAGCATGCCACGAACACAGAATGTTCTTAAATGGAATAGGCACTGTCAGCTTGGGTAAATCCTATACCACTTTTAGGGAGCATTAAAACTATTTTTTAAGATTTGAAATATATTTCATAAAAGTCCTCTATTCAAAAATCATGTTTAACAGATGTTCCCTTTTGAGGTTCTAAGCAATTATGAAAGTGTAAGTGATTTTTATGTGATGCCGGAATAACACCTCTGTCTGATCAATTTGGACAAATACCAGGCCAATTTTGCATTTACAAAACTGATGATTTAAGTCAGCTGGCCAGAATTCAGGGGAAATGAACAGTCTTTTGTTACAGAGAATCTGAAAGTGGCAACAGAAATGATGAGAGGGCTCAGGATTTTTTGCGGGGGGGAGTAAAAATACTGATGCGTCTCATACTAGATTTTCAGCTTCTTGTTACTCATTGCAAATGAAGCAAAAAGTAAAACAATAAACTTTACCATTTCCATACTCTCCATAGGTTCAAGAAATTATACCATGTATCACATATGACCATCTTTCCAGTTAAATCCATGTAAAGTAGAGATAATGTAAATTGAAAAAACAACCTGCAAGATAACGTAACTGAATGTTTAAAGCGGAACTTGTCACTTTATATAAAAGAATAGTATGCTCTATTTCCTGAATGGACTTGGAAATGAAAACTATCGCACCTGCACTTTGTATTGTTGCTTCTTTTTTATTCCTATTATAGTTTTATCTTTTACAGATGTTGGAGTTAGTTTTTTTCTCTTATTGTTGAATTCATAATCATGGTCACATTTTGTTTGCTTATGCAGAATATTCCTTCCAATGCATTCCTTTATTTTAGTATCCATTGGTCTTTATTTTAGCTGTCGCTGCTGTTTTTTATTTTGTTTACAGAATGATTTTTTAAACTGTCCAGTGGAGTAGTGTTAACCTCAAGTAGGATAAATGTGAACAAATAAAATACATCCGATACTCAGATGTGGCTTCTATCTCAGTGCTTGAGTCCCTGTCTAAGGTGATAACATTATTCTTTTGACAATTTAGCAGGGGAAATTATGTTAGGCAACCAGTTTGACTTGGGTAACAAATTTTTGTAGGCAAATATTTTGAGGTAAGAAATACAGTATGGGGAATTCCCCAGGCGGTCCAGTGGTTAGGATTCGGCGCTCTCACTGCTGGGGGCCCAGGTTCAATCCCTGGTCAGGGAACTAAGATCCTGAAAGCCTGCAGCATAGCCAAAAAAAAAAAGAAAAGAAAAGAAATACAGAAATACACTACATAGTGATGGGCATATGAATGTGAAATAAGGAAGAGAATCATTGTCAGTCATCTAATCATTTAACTTATCCTACATAAGTGATAAAAGGGTGAAAATACCTCTGTTTAACCCTGATTAGTACACTGTAACACCATTTGGTATGTATTTAATTGAGTAGTCATTCATTTGATTCGACTCTTAGATGGTTATACATTATTCCATTATTCTGTCTATCACTTAAAGATGCCTCAAGAAATAACTCTATAGAGTCTGATACTCTCTCTCACCTCCAGAATTAAAGATGGGTTTGGGAGGGGAATGAACATGTATTTAAATGTGTAGCCCTAGATAAATGAGAGGAGCCAGAATTTTCCATTATCACTGAGAATAGGATTATAACTGAACAGTGCATCACCCTGAAAGTATATGTTCCTACTGACACTCTGTCGTAATACTGTCCTTATTTGTTCAAACACCTCATAGTGTTTCTGTCACAGTGTCAATATACTATATAACAGCAGGTTCTAGTCCGTTTGCTTCTAAAGGCTACCTGTGGAGGAGCCCTGAGCCTTTGAGTTGATTCTTTCCAGCTCAGTCTCTGAGACTGTCTTGTCAGTGCCTTCCTCCAGAGGCAGACAGGGCATTTCAAAGAGCATTAAACTTCCTGTCTAGTTTTTAATGGTTGTGTGTATGTCTTTTTACTATCTTCATGGATTATTCTCTTTGATTTCAGTGTATTGTGATTGACCATCTTCTCTGAATGGCCACTTCCCATCTAGTTCTGTGATGCTAATAATCATTACATCATCACAGATGATGGGCTCAATGTCTATATCCTAATAGACTTGATCTGGCATCCCAGTGAGCTTCTAGCTCCAGAGCACTGGGCACTGGCTTCAGTGGAGCTTTCATATATGAAAACTCAAAAGAGAAAGCTACTGCTGGGGGAAAAGGGGAAAACCATTTGGACCCTGGATGCTAGGGAAGTGAGTGTTCCAGAGAAACCACAGATCTAGCCACATCATCCATCCTGCATTACTTCAAGTCTGATTCTGGGTAGGAGGGGGATAAGCTTTGTGCAAGTGCCACCAGGGGAGCCACGGACAATGAGAAGGTCCACTGCCAACAGTGTCTTCATCCCCCACCAAGGGTGCAGGCTGGGAACCTTGGCGGCCAGGCAGAGGGCAGGTGCCCGTATGTTCTTGTCATAGTCATTAGTTGCGGGGCGGGGGGTGGTGGCAGTGGCTAGGCTTCTCCCTTTCCTGTCCCCAGAGATAGAGCAGCTTCCCAGTCCTGGTAGAGTGACCTTGACCTGGTCTCCGATGGAAGCTTTGTAGAGAGAACCTCAACTCAGCTACTTAGTTCATGAATCTAACAGTGGAACTCATGGGGTGTCCTGGCCGATCCCTCATTCTCCTGTACATCCGGTTAAGGGCTCCTCTGCATATTCTTCACGACTCGCCCGGTAAGACGGCTCTTTTTTTACAGCATCAGCTTCTAACCTGAAAAGAACAGCAACTGATGTGGTGAGTACAACATTTCATGCTGTTTTCTGTTTTAAAATAACTCTTTTACTTCATGTTTAGGGCCCTGTGCCTTTTGTATAACATATTCGTGACAGTCTAATCCTTTAAAAAGAAATCTTAGGCAGCCAGACAAAGGAATTTATAGAGAGACACAGAGTGAGGAGGAAAGGCAGGGCCTGGGATGCTCTCCCTGTGGGCTTTGGTAAGAGGACTGTCTGCCAGGAGATGGGTCTGCACATCGGCTCGGAGTAGACGGCTGAGGGCCAAGCTGTGGATTATTTGGGCTTCCTGGATTCACAACTACCTCCCCTCACCCTCACAGAGAGGCCAGGACTCTGCAGACGTAAATCCTGTAGCTGTTCTTAGAATACCTCAAGGGGAAAGTATCAGCTAGACGGATGCCACATCCTGAGGACTAGGTTGGAGATAATCTATTGTCTAGTGAATTCCCTTATTTCATGACTATCCACCACCTACAGTGTTCCAGATACTGTCATGCACTTCAAAAACTGAATGATTTTGTCCCCATAACCTGTTTCACTTTATTTCTTAACTTGATTAACAATACCAATATCCATCCAGTACCTGAAGCCAGAAATGTGAGTCACCCTTGATTCCTCCTGTTGTCCCACCTCCAGTTACTGAGACCAATCCATTATTTCATCTGAGTGCCTCTTAATCTCTGTTCCTCTGTCTATTCCCAGTTATACTAGTCCAGCCTTGTATTTGTCTGTATGTCCAAGAGGGTTTTATTAGACTCATATATTAATATTTGTTCTATCCTCTTCACTGCAGACTGTACTCAAAAAACAAAAATAGGCTATCCTTAAACAAAAGTAGCAATCTCAACTACCTGCCACATAACAGGAGATCAACTGCCTTTTACTTAAAAGAACACAGCATGCCTCAACCTTTGGTGGATCAAGCAGGTTCTCAGCAGTTTGTCTCTTCTTGACACCTCTGCATAATATCTGATGGTCCAACCCTTATGCCCCAAAGTGTGACGCAAAATGAGACTCATAAGTTTATGCTCTGATGGGAGATTATATGTAGATTTATAGTCCCCGACTCTGGCAACTCCAAGGCAACTTTCCTTAATTGGGTCTGTTTTTTAACAATAGGAAGGCAGTCATTCAGAATAGCCCTTTGGCTGTCAGTTAGTCTGAGTGGGATATAGTTACTCTTCCATCTACTGGCAAGCAAGAAATAAATGGTCAATTTTGCCAGTGCATGATGCCACGCTTTCCTATGTGTGTATAAATGTTTGCGGCAAGTGTTTGAAAAGAACAAAGATTTGATTACAGCAAAGATTGTAGCCACTTTGTCTGCTCCTAGGCAACCCCCTAACACCCTCCAGTTACTCTTTTAAGCTGCTGCTTACACGATCTTTCTAAAACTTCAGTGTGATCATGTTTTCCTCTGCTTCAAACCTCTTCAGTTTCCTACAAGATAATAAACAAGCATATAAGAATGTTTATAATGAGTTACTGCTTGTTTCGCCATAGAAATTTATCTTCACTTATTGGTATTCTAAGGGCCAAGGAACCTAAAATGTATGAGGTTTTACAGTTTATTTATTTTTCCCACTTGCTGGTTTTGGGACATAATTTACAGCATCCTTTGTCCTACTGTCAAAATCTATGAACCACGTGCAATATTTCAATCCCTCCAACAACTCCTGTCCCAAATTTAGACCTAAGAGTGAGAAATAGAGGACAGTGTTGACATTTGAAGTTTTGGAAGTGAACGAAATCTTGGTATGAAATGATATATGATCAATATGACATTTCATCAAAAGCCAAAAAGGAGGGTTTAGCATCACATATTTGGACAATATTCCTCTGTAACTTGTATTGAAATATCATCTATTTCCAGTGTAATGCAGCACAATATCTCTTCTCACTGTGAGAAAGAGCTGTATGTCAGAACAAGGAAAAAAAATAGGGGAGTGACGTTTGAATTCACTGGGTCCTTCTAGGAGAAATCAATCAAAGAGATGCTCATATAAGCCGAGGAGACCTTTGAGAGAGTCCATGAAAAAAAATAAAAGCACAAAATATTTTGAGGTGAGGCCCTGGGTTATTTCTTCAAGAGCTGCTCTCATATAGAAGAAGATGCAGCATGCAATAAGGGAATTTGTGAGCGCCTGCTGAGGTCAAGTTAACCCGGGCATACTGACTTCCTAAAAGACTTCAGCAACACATGAAATGCCTTTGAAAATGAAATGTAAGATGGAGTAGCTTTAATAATACACACAAGTTGGGCTTCCCTGGTGGCGCAGAGGTTGAGCGTTCGCCTGCCGATGCAGCGGACGCGGGTTCGTGCCCCGGTCCGGGAGGATCCCCCGTGCCGCGGCGCGGCTGGGCCCGTGAGCCATGGCCGCTGAGCCTGCGCGTCCGGAGCCTGTGCTCCGCAACGGGAGGGGCCACCGCAGTGAGAGGCCCGCGTACCGCCAAAATAATAATAATAATAATAATACACACAAGTTGACATGGAGTTTTCAGATTCTCCTTTGGAATTCCATTTTCTTTCTGAAGGGGAAAGGACAATTTTAGAGCAGATTGTCTCCTCAGTGGCTTGACCAGGTTCAGGGGTGTTTGCTGGGAAGAGACGTGATGGTTGGAGTCCCCAGGGTGGGCTTCATCACTCCCCCGACTCTGCTGCCGTCTCCTCCATCCTAGCCCACTCCAGAGCTCCGAGTAAACAGCGCTGACTCGGGCAGTGATAAAGCCAGGAAAAGATTCGGACTATCTGGAAGATTACAGATCCACTCATTTCTCCAGCAAAACGTTTACCCAATGTGCTGGGATTTCTTGAAAAATGACACTTGGTAGAAAGACGTCCCTGGGTTTAGCCTTGCTACTATGCTAAATGTATACTTTCTACACCCCACAGTGGTGAAGTCTCCAATCAACATCAGTATATCCACAAGAACACCACATAATTATATCTAATTATTTTTGTTTACTTTTTACGCACAAGAAATACACAGATGCAACAATCAAAAAAGAATACCCATATCGAACACTAGAAAATTATCTAGAAAGTCTTCCTTTATTAACAAACTCCTATTTCCCTCATGGTAACATTATCGAGAGATTGAAGCTCATTGGTTCCACAAATTTATATACACATCCATGTACATACACACATAGGTGTTTTTTCTCTTTCAAACTCTTCCCACTTAAGTTATTACAGAATATTGAGCAGAGTTCCTTGTGCTATACGGCAGGTCTTGGTTGATTATCTATTACATACACACATTTTAAAAAGTAGATCAAACTAAAAGTATTCTCTGACTTCATTTTCTCACCTAAGTGTCGGAGAGATCGTTCCATGTCAGTATAGATAGATCCACCTCATTTATTTTAATGGCAGCACAGTTTACTGTAGAAAGGGAAAGTTCCATGTTTCATTTAACCACACACCAAGCCCCCCTCAGGTGATGGACTTTCGCTATGGTAGACTCTTCTAGTTATAAACCTTGTGGCACTGAATATCACTGTAAAGAGATTTGAGTCATATGTAAGAATATTTCTCTGGGACAGAATTGAAGGAGTAAAATTATGGGATCAACGCATACACCCGTTAACACTGTAGCGCACCCCGCCTGATGGGCTTTCAAAATAATTCACTTTGTTCACACTCCCAACAACAGCCATATGCATTCACCGACATTTGAAGTTAACCATCTTTCGATGTATACTAATCTGATAGATGAAAGGTGATATTTCATCTCAATTTGAATTTCTCTCATAGTAGGGACGTTGACTATTCTTTGAAATGTTTACTGGTCCTTCCGGCTTCTTTTGGATTTGTGTTCTACCTCAGTAGTGTGTAAATTTTCATAAGAGCCAATCTGTTACCCGTTTCAAATCTGGCTTCTGGTTTTTGTATTCACTGTGGCAACAAAGAGAGAATAAAATGAAAGAAAATGAGGAGGTTATTAAGCATGATGAATTGCTCCACCCTCACCAAAGGCTAGTGACTTTCCAAACGTGAGACGTATTTTAAAATTTTCTTCTTTCTCTTCTGCTTCTTTCTTTAGTCTTAATAGCCACTTGTATTTGTCACAGAGCGGACCTGACACAAAATCTCCAGTTATACCTTTCAGCTGCATCCTACAACCTAATTAATATCTATTCTATTGTATCCCACTAGAGGGTAATGTTGGGCTAAAGCCCATTCTCTGTGACTAGATTTGAGGCCCACATTCAATATATCCCGGTCACAGTTTTACATCTCTAGTAAAAAATAGAAGGACACATTGCCCCTTAATGCTCAAAACAAATAGGGCAGAAAAGGAGGGCAGAGCTGTGAATTCAAATGTAATTCAAAGGATATGAGGAAGAACTTGCTTCAGAAGCAGAAGACAGAAACATCTGCTTCAGGTCACACAGAGCAGAGACGGTGCGCTTTATTCTATTTTGAACACCGGAAGTCAAAGGATCAAAGGACGAAAAGATTACAAGGAGGATAGATGATGTCGTCCAATTACCTATATTACCTATATATTACCTAACGTGAAATATTTCCACACAGTTTTCTTTCTGCTTACAATGTAATTTCCTCTTGGGTTCCTTAAACTGACAACATTTCCTTATAGGCCATGCCAGGGCCAGGCTGTCCCCAGAGGCACAGAGCCCTCAGCTGGCACCTCCCATCAGGTGCCTGGATCACAGATGACTTCTAGTGGCCTCCCCTGACAGTCATAAGCTCAAGAAAAGCATGTACAAAAATCACGTCCAAAAGCACGGGTCTAGGTCAGATCCCTTCATCCTCCGAAAGACCCTCCTCCTCTCCAAAGGCACTTCAATCTACTGCACTTAGTATTTTCTCCACAAAAGAGGTAACGTCAGTTGCTCTTTCAAAATCTCCTTTAAAAACATGAGAGGTCTGAATGAAGAAACAAAGGTCACAATGATCCACATTCAATGAGACAACCATCTGAAAATTCAAGGGTGCTACTTTTTTTTTTTTTTTTAATTTATTTTGCGGGACGCGGGCCTCTCACTGTTGTGGCCTCTCCCGTTGCGGAGCACAGGCTCCGGACGCGCAGGCTCAGCGGCCATGGCTCACGGGCCCAGCCGCTCCGCGGCATGTGGCATCTTCCCGGACCGGGGCACGAACCTGCGTCCCCTGCATCGGCAGGCGGACTCTCAACCACTGCGCCACCAGGGAAGCCCCCAAGGGTGCTACTTTTAAAATAATAAGGCCTTAACTTTGACAGAGGGCTCAATGCTGAGTGGGCCTTCCACCAGGAAAGCTCCCAGACAGCAACACCAGCAGACGAAGCTGGGTAATGTCCTCTCACATTTTGGCAAAGGGGAAACAGGGTGGGAGGTGAGATCAAAATGGCCAGGGTGCCAAGCTCCCAATGGTTTATGTAGTAACAGAGGCAAAAATTTCTTCTACCCACAGTCCAGCAAAATCCATAGGGATGGAATAATATTTTAATATTTAAAAGGATCGCAAAGATTATCCAGTTCAAACTCCCCAATTCCCTTTACTCAATTTGATGTTATAAAAATGGACCTGGCCATCTTCAGTTTCAAGCTTGTCTGATTTCCAGACAAGAAACTCTGAGAGTTTTGGACCTTTTGTGATATGTCAAAACATGTGTTATGCATAAATGTTAATAGTCAAGTTTTCCCTTTGAGAATTGCTAGCATTTCACAGTGCTTTTCTCTACATCCCCCAGGCAGCCTTCCCTGCCGAGCTGCTTATGCCCTGAGTATTTTTCCTTAGTACACACTCGACAGATGGGGGGTGAGTAGCCTCCTATTCTCTCTGTGACCACAGGCCACTTCATCCCCCAAGAAACATCAGAGTTCATTTAAAAATGGAAATTTATTTTTTTAAATTTATCTTATTGAAGTATAGTTGATTTACAATGTTGTGTTAGCTTCTGGTGTACAGCGAAGTGATTCAGTTATACATATATATATACCTATTCTTTTTCATATTCTTTCCCATTATGGTTTATTACAGGCTATTGAATATAGTTCCCTGTGCTATACAGTAGGGCTTTGTTGCATCAGCTAATCCCAAACTCCCAATCCATCCCTCCCCCACCCCCCAATCTAGAGATTATCATACTAAAACTATGAAAAATTTTAAAACATAAAATTAATAAGTAGCAAAAAGCTAATGGAAAAGTGGATGTTAAGTAGAACAAGAATGTGAAACCATTAAAAACCGTAAACTTGAATATATTTTAAAACAATACTAATACCCAGAAAGTTAAACATTTAAAAGTAAAATAAATATGCCCTTACTAACAAAATCAAAATACAAATAAAAATGAAATTTTATAAAGCAAGCAATTAATCCTTAAAGATGAGGGGGAAAAATCAATACCATAATCAAAAACACTGAAGTTTCTCAATGATCAAATTGTAAAATATTAATAGCAATATACACCTTTACCCTCTTATACTCATTAAAGCGGCTCAAAATAGAGACAAATTTTAAAAATGAAAATTTAAACTTCTCTGCTGCTTCTCACTATTTATAGTAAGAAGAATCCCTCTTGTTTTTGACTGGCAGTAAAAATGGCTCAATTTGTACAATTGGCATTGAAATATAAGTTATGGCTACAGAGTACAGTTCAGACTAATTGGTTTCATATAGATTTTGATTTAGAATGACTCATATATGCAAACCAAAAACTCAGAGAATGTATGTAAAGGAGATGCTTTACTTGTTTCAGATCATTTGGTATTCTTAAGGATTTCTAGTACAAATCAATTTTCATAATCCAGATAAACTAATTTATGTTTAAAGGTATGAGTCTATTTTAATTTTTCTAGTTAAATAATAACTTCTAATACCATAAAGATCAAGCATCTGCTCACATTTATTAATCTCCTTAAAAAATATGTTGCTGAGTACTTCGGCTTCTAGGTACAATAGACTACCTGTGTCAGACTGACTCTACTACAAGAACAACTAGAAAAGCTGCATAAAATACCAAAAACAAAAATAAAAACAAAACAAAGCAAAGAACCTATTTGCAATAAGACATAAGGAAGCTATCGAGGCAGCTAAGACTTCAGGGACTAAGGTCCTGGAAAGAAGAAATATTCGTGGAGGTGATCCCAATATGCATGGAGCTGCTTAGCTTTTCTCCTTAGAATTTGTCAATTATTTATCAGTGCAGGGTCAAGAGGCTGAGAAGTTGAGCAAAAACTGGTGGTAAAGAGGCAAAGTGCTGAGCAGAGCTTTTAGTAACCTCTCACACTGGAGAGACAAAAATTGGAGTGCAGGAATGACAAGGCAGTAAGGCCTTGAGGAGTCCAGATCCTGGAGAGGATATCAGCGAAGAGAAGTAAACTCTATACTGCGTGCTCCTTTCCCTTCAAGGTTTCTTCTGACTCCCAAGCAGCAAGTGGGTGAGGTAATTCAGACAGAGAAAGATAAATATCATATGATATCACTTATATGTTGAATCTAAAAAAAGTGATAAAAATGAACTTATTTACAAAACAGAAATAGACTCACAGACATAGAAAACAAACCTATGGTTACCAAAGGCAAAAGGTGGCGGGGGGGAGGGTAGGATAAATTAGGAGTTTGGGATGAACAGATACATGCTACTACATATAAAATGGTTAAACAAAGACCTACTATATAGTGCAGGGAACTATATTCAATATCTTGTAATAACCTATAATGGAAAGGAATCTGAAAAGGATTTTGTATATATATAACTGAGTCACTTTGCTGTACACCAGAAACATTGTAAATCAACTATACTTGAGTTAAAAAAAAAAAAAGAAATGCTGAACAAGAGAGTTTAGCAAAGGATTTAAACAAAGAAGGCACATCTCAAAAGGGCAAAGAACCAGAAACATGGAGTAGAGCATATAAAGGACAGCTTCTGAGTAAACTAACCTCCACGTGAGCTATTTCATTATGAAATCAAGCAGGGCAAAGAAAGCTCCCCTGGAGAGCCATCAAAAGGTCATTCTGGAAACCACTGGAAAGCAATGGAAAGGAAGCTTTAGTCTCTTGTCTGTGAGATTCGGGCATCGTAAAATTAGTCACATATGTGTTTCCAAATAATCATTTTAACCACACAGATAAAATGTAAAAGAGAGTGCTTTTATGGAATCTTGAGCACACAAAATATATGTGCACATTATAAATGGTGCATGTACCCTGTCCTTTCCCTTCAGACACAGCACCTTCAGAGGAAAGAGATACTGAATTCCCCTGGGGAGTTTCCTCATTACCTGCCCCCTTAGCATTTTACGTTCCACACTTACACAACAAGGTGAGAATACTTAGAGGCAGTACTTTATTTTGCCCTTCTGCATCATGCTGTGGATGAAATAAAATCCACCCTTTTCTTAGTGTCTTTCCCAGATAACTCGGGATCAGCAACTCGTCACAGCTCGTCACACAGGCCTGCAGTGGCTCTGTTCACAGGCAGTGCAAGGCTGAGGGGCTTCCTGGCCTGTGTCTGATTCCCGAGCCACCGCCATGCTGGAAACTGGCAAACTGTGTTTGAAGCAACAGCCTCAGACATCACAAAGAATGCTTCCAGCATGGATGCAGCTAGAGATGATCATATATACTACGTAAAGCAAGTCAGAAAGAGAGACACAAATACCATATGATCTCACTTATATGTGGAATCTAAAGTAGGACACAAATGAACCTACCTACGAAACAGAAACAGACTCACAGACATGGAGAACAGACTTGTGGTTGCCAAGGGAGTGGGGGATGGGAGAGGGATGGAGTGGGAGTTTGGGGTTAGCAGATGCAAACTATTATACATAGGATGGTTAAAAAACAAGGTCCTACTGTATAGCACAGGGAACTATATTCAGTATCCTGTGATAAACCATAATGGAAAAGAATATGAAAAAGAATGTGTATGTATATATGTATAACTGAATCACTTTGCTGTAGAGCAGTAATTGACACAACATTGTAATTCAACTTTATTTCAATAAAAAATAAACTAAAAAAAAAAAAAGAGGGCTTCCCTGGTGGCGCCGTGGTTGAGAGTCCGCCTGCCGATGCAAGGAACACGGGATCGTGTCCGGTCCGGGAAGATCCCCCATGGCGCAGAGCGGCGGCGCCCGTGAGCCATGGCCGCTGAGCCTGTGCATCTGGAGCCTGTGCTCCGCAACGGGAGAGGCCATAACATTGAAGGGACCGCGTACTGCAAAAAAAAAAAAAAGAGGGCTTCCCTGGTGGCGCCGTGGTTGAGAGTCCGCCTGCCGATGCAAGGAACACGGGATCGTGTCCGGTCCGGGAAGATCCCCCATGGCGCAGAGCGGCGGCGCCCGTGAGCCATGGCCGCTGAGCCTGTGCATCTGGAGCCTGTGCTCCGCAACGGGAGAGGCCATAACATTGAAGGGACCGCGTACTGCAAAAAAAAAAAAAAGAGGGCTTCCCTGGTGGCGCCGTGGTTGAGAGTCCGCCTGCCGATGCAAGGAACACGGGATCGTGTCCGGTCCGGGAAGATCCCCCATGGCGCAGAGCGGCGGCGCCCGTGAGCCATGGCCGCTGAGCCTGTGCATCTGGAGCCTGTGCTCCGCAACGGGAGAGGCCATAACATTGAAGGGACCGCGTACTGCAAAAAAAAAAAAAAAAAAAGAAAAAAAAAAGACGTTTTGTTCAGAGATTCCTGGTTGACCACAGTTTGTTGTTCTAAATTTTAAAAGAGGAAAATAGGAATTTAGTACAGTAGGAAGCTGCTGCCACCCCCTTAGCTACATCATAAAAGGTCTGCTGCCCTTACTCACACTGACCTATTCTTTACCTCTTTACTTCTTTGTTCCAGAAGAGCAGACATCTGACCCTTTGGGGACACCACCCTCTCCCCTACTGTTCTCTCCAACCTGAGGCAAACTTTCTCCTGCTTCCCAGAGCCTCCCAGAAGGGGTGAGGTAGCCTGGTCCTTGGAATCCAGAACCATTTTCTGAATCTTGAACTCCCCTGACCTGTCAGGGTTCCCTGCTTCTTCTGGACCCTTAGTACGGCATTGTGCCTAGCACGCCTCAGATGCTCAGCCGCGATTGAATAAACCATACTAACTCCTGGAGAAGACTCTTAACTGACCACGCCTACCCAGCCTGATGTTAATATCCCAGAGCTCATGCTGTCATTCAGCTCACAGCCTCAGATCAATCAGCCTCTTTATCCTGTCACAAATCTCCTCTCCTCTAGTTGTCATACTCTGTCCTTTTAAAACATGTGCCTTGGACTTCCCTGGTGGTCCAATGGTTAAGACTCCGTGCTTCCACTGCAGGGGGCACAGGTTCGATCCCTGGTCAGGGAAGTTCTGCATGCCTCGAGGTACGGCCAAAAAAAAAAAAAAAGAACATCATTAGTTATGGGACCAAAAAATAAAAATAAAACATGTGCCTAAAGGAAACAAAACATCTTTTAGTTTACCCTGCTTCTCCTTCAAAAAGGTACTGTGACTTCTTGTTATAGTCCAAATCCAAAAATTCTACACCCACCCACTGCGTCTAAGTCCTCAACATGAAGGTAGTGTTGGAGGAAAGGGCAAAGAGTCTATGTCACTCTCAATTTCTCAAAAAAGAAAAGGTGGTTCCAGCTTAAAATCACAACCACTGCATTGTATCTCACAATTTCATGGGTCGGGAATTTGGGCAGGGCTCAGCTGGATGATTCTTCTGTCCTACTCCATTGATGGAGATCACTTTGTTTATTTAGCTGACAGGTGGGTTTATCTGAAGAGTCCAAGACGGCTGCATTCTCATGTCTGGTGCCTGATGGGGAGGACTAGAAGTGCCTAACTGGGGCCTCTCCAGCATAACAGCCTCAGAGAAGTTGAATTTCTTACATAATGACCCAGGACTCCAAATGTTCCAGTGAATAAGACAGGAGCTGAAAAGACTTTATGATCCAGCCTCAGAAACCACAGAGCACCAGTTATGCCTTATTCTATTGGTAAAGCACGCACAAGCCTGCCCAGATGCAAGGGGAATGAACATGGACTATCTGTCATCTTTTGATGGGAGGAATTTGCAGTTATGCTTTAAGACCACTACCGACGGAACCACTGTGAAGGACAGTGGGTAGGGTTGGTAGAGTTGGGTTGTGGGTTGAGGATTGACCAGTTGATAGCAGTTCACTAGAGTTATTAAGGAGTAATGCCCCCTTTTATACATTTAGTCACATTATACCGAACATTCTCAATCTGCTTAGCCATCAGTCTCACAACCTAATAACTCCACTGCAGTTGCACCCCCTAAGACGACCAATTATGTTAGAGCCAAATCCAATAGTCTTTTCTTTGTTTTTATTCTCTTTTGACATTTTTTTCTAAACATTACACTAGTCGAGACCCAACACTTTGTTAATTATATTCTCAAATGCCATAGTTCTGTGACTGGGTTCTCTATTTCTTTCCTAACTTTACCTTTGACAAGGCCATTCTTCCTCGGTCGTAACTCTGGGGACCCCTATGACTTGGCCCTTGACCCCTTTCCCTAGTCCCATTATACTTACCCCCATGTAAAGTGTGGACCCTCCTTTATCACACTCATATTGCTGACTCTCAAATACCTCCCAGCTCTGATTTCTCACTCTCTTTGTATGTTGTATACAGTTTCCTGCAGTAGCTCTCAACTATGAGAAACACCCTTCTCTTCAAATAATTCCACGACTTTTAAAAGCTGATCTTGTTTCCTTTCCCCTAAATTCACCTCCCCTTACCAACTGCCTCATGACAATCAGCTGGCACCAACACTGAGCCTACTACCCATGTTCTTAATCATCTCCAAAAAAATCTTTTGACTTCATACCCAGTCATTCATAAAGCTGTATTGTCTACCAGATGAAATGTGACATTTACGTGAGGACACGTTACAATCTGTAAAATAGTACACAGGCATGAGGTGATAACATGAGTTCACGTTCAGATGACTTGACCAGGGTCACAGAGAAGGTAAGAGCTGCACCTTGAGCCAAGCGACCTGCCATTGTCCTATCCACTGCGCTCCACTAAGCATGAAATTAAAAGGAGCCAGTGATATCTCACTTTATATAGTGCTTCAGCAATCTACTACCGATTTGCTTTCTAGTGTGTCTATTATCTCATTTGACATCCTCCTACAAAAAGTGTTCAAATGAAACACTTTAAAAGTTCGGAGTCTTCTTGGTTTCTGCCTGGGATTTTTTCCAGGCTGCATTTGGTGGTTGGAAAGGAGTCGAGAGGATGAGAAGTTCAAAAGAGAGGAAAGGGAAGCCAAGCAAAGAAGGTACCTGCAAGGCTCCTGGGGAGTCAGAGCAATAAGGGGAGCCTCACGCTTGCCTAGGAGAGCTCCGGCTGGGCGGGACTTTCTACCAGGATCACTGAGATCGCACTTGTTTCGGGACGCCCCCTCCCAGCCCGCCCAAGGCGCGCACCTGAAGACGCCGGAGGCCTGGGGAGATGCCGCGCCAGCTGAGCGCGGGGGGCGCACGGTTGTGCGCCCTTCCCTAAGCGTCGAGGGCAGGGCTCAGACGGCCAGGTGCGCGGCCAGGACTTTTGGGGTGGAGGGCGGCTCCCCAGGGGCCGAGCAAGGATGGGGAGGTGGGAGGGACCTGGCTCCCCAGGGCATACCCCTGCCAGCGCCAGGAGACCTGGAGTGGCTCAGCCCCCGATCGCCGGCGACGTCAAGTCACCCGCAGAGGGCAGAGGGCACCGCGTGGCCGGCCGAGGCGCGGGGGGAGAACAGGCAGACGCCGTCGATTGGATTCCGCGCCCCGCCCCGCTGCAGCCCACTGGCCCCATCGCCCGGAAGTCGGAGAGGGCGGGTTTGCTGCCCGGGCGGCGCAGGAGTGGGGAGCCTGAGAGAGCTTCCACCTTCGGGGCTGGAGCCCTGCTCCCCTTGCACTGGCGCCTGGCTCCGCGCTGAGTCAGGATGGTGGGACTCGCAGCCTCAGACGTGCCCCCGACCATGGCGGTCAAGATCTTCTCGGCTGGAGTGGCGGCCAGCGTGGCGGATGTGATCACCTTCCCGCTGGACACGGCCAAAGTCCGGCTACAGGGAGGGAGCGCGATGGGGAAGGGGAGGTGTCTGGGGCAGAGAAGGGACCCCTATTGTGTGCGCCCCTTTGATTCCGGCTTTGGTTTAACAATTCTTTCTCACCTTAGGTAGAGCAGGTGGCCACGTTAAAAGAGTTTGACCTGTCACAGGACGGATGCTTCAGGGTAGGAAATTGGAATTTTTCCGGGACTAACTGAAGAAGCAGGAGGGTCATGGAGGATGGGTTGACCAGGACTATTGCCAAACCCTCCCGTAGTTAGGGAGCACCAGGTGTTCTAAGAGCTAAGAATATCAGCTTCTCCCGAGTTTCCAAGCCAGGCTCTTTCTCCTTGCTCCTCTGCTTAGACAGGCGCATCTTCCCATCCTACTGCCTTAGGGGTTCTGAAGAGTCCATGAGGATGGGACCGTGGGGTGGGGATGCAGGGGAATGTTCAAAGTAGGCATAGTAGCCAGATTCTCTCCCCTCCCCCTTTCTGTACATGATAGATAGATAGATAGATAGATAGATAGATAAGGAGAGATGTTCCTGAGAAGGGAAAAGGAATTGAAAGTAGAACACAATGCGAAACAAATCGTGGCTTAAGATTTCTCCATAGCCTGATGCCAATCTTTGTTTTTTCCTCGCTAGGTAGGACTCCCCTATTCAATTTTTACTTCCCTCTGACCTGTACCTTTCTCATCTCCAGATCCAATGCGAATGCCAGACCTCCAGTGCTGTTAGGTATAAAAGTGTCCTGGGAACAATCACCACTCTGGCAAAAACAAGAGGGCCAATGAAACGCTCCAGTGGGCTGCCAGCTGGCCTCCAGAGACAAATAAGCTCTGCCTCTCTTAGGATCAGCCTCTATGAGAGCATCAGGAGTTCTTCACCACAGGGAAAGAAAGTAAGTAGGGAGCATTCCTGGGAGGGCAAGAAGTGAGAGAGACATGTCCTGGGCCCAGCTCTGGCCAGAAAAGGTTACACACAGCGTGGTGGTCTTCATAACACGTTGGCAAGCAAACGTCAAGGTTTGAACACATGGGGCAGAGAGGGAAGACACGTTGGTGAGGAGGGACAGGTGAGGCCAGAAAGGCAGGAAAGGGCTGGATCACAAGAGACCTTGCAGCCCATGCTACGGAGCTTGGATTTTATCTTTAAAGTGATGGGAAGTTATTGAAAAATGATCAGCAGGGGAGTAACACAAACGATTTATATTTTCAAAAGATCACTTTGGCAGCAGTATAAAAGATATATAGAAAAGGGGGAAGAAAATGGGTACGTTAGAAAGTAAGAAATGATCAGGGTATGATAAGCAACAATCAGAGGAGAGGTCAATCCGAAAGATTTTGGAAGTGTAACTGACAACTTGGTGGATAACTGGAAGTAAGGTGTAAAGGAAAGGAGGGAATGTAAGATGACTTCCAAGTTTCCAGCTAAAGATACCATTCATTGAAGGAGGGAATATAGAAACCGCCTTAAGGGGGAAGGCAAGAAATTCAGGTTAGGATGTGTCGACAGGTAGTGGCCAGCCTGCACAAGAGCTTGGGAGAAACACCTGGGTTACATTCACGAGGTCACGGGAGAAAGTATCAGTAGGGCCAAATAGAGCAGAGACATCTAGTGTGGGAAGGAGTGATCAATGTACCTAACAACAGAAGCTCGTGGGTTTCCTTGGCAAAACCATCATGAGCAGAGTCGTGGAGGTGACAGCTAGATCGCAGAGGACTGAGGAGAGGATGGGCCACAAGCGAAGACAAATATGGCCTCGCTCCCGAGGAGCTTGATGGGGAAATGGAAAGAGGTTAGGAGCGTAGGATGAGTGCATTAAAATAAGATTTTAGGTGGCGCAGTGGTTTAGAGTCCGCCCGCCGATGCAGGGGACGCGGGTTCGTGCCCCGGTCCGGGAGGATCCCACATGCCGCGGAGCGGCTGGGCCCGTGAGCCATGGCCGCTGAGCCTGCGCGTCTGGAGCCTGTGCTCTGCAACAGGAGAGGCCACGGCAGTGAGAGGCCCGGGTACCGCAAAAAAAAATAAGATTATAAATGTGGGCCAACATCGGCCACTTTGGAGCATTCCCAGATTGTCCTCAAAATCCAAGTCCGTGGACAAATCAGATGAAGAACTCCAATTTCCCAAAGAGTTGATGGAGGACTGGAGTACCATGGAGGTGTGTGTGGGCTGCAAAAAGTTCATTTCAGAAATCATCAACTCAAGCCGGCATAGCCTGGTGCTGGCCAATAAAAGAGCCCGATTGAAAAGGAAAACGCAGTCTTTCCACATGTCCTTGGCAGGCCCTTCGGAGTACTGCCCTTCAGAGAGGACCATCAGGGAGGTCTGAGCCCCGTGCATTCGTGTGCAGAGTCGCACTCGCGAGAGAACCTTGAGTGGGGCTATCTCCTCGCCGCAGTAAACTGGCTCGGGTTTGCATGAGATCAGGGTTTCGCTGCATCACATTGTTCCACAGACTGAACACTGTGTTCATATCAGCCAGTCCCTTGTCTGCACTGAGAGAGGACAGTAGTTTGAAATTTGCTTCTCTGTGTGTGGGGATTTGGAGGCCAGGAACTTTTTCCTTAGTTCAGTTCTTTACTGTCCCTCAAATAATTTTCTGACTGAGACAGAAAGCTTCTGGTGTGAGAAATCGGTCTAACACAGGCATCGAAGTCAGCACAGTCTAAGCAGTATTGGCATTTCCACCCGACAGTGTTCCTACCTGATGCACACAGATCCCTGGAGGCTGGGCCAGGCTGTTACCGTCTCACAGCACAGCACCTACAAGGATTTGCTCATGGTCTCAAACTGGTTTTAAATTATTGCTGCTCTGAGGTAAAGACTCAGGAGGGACTTTACTCCGTGCTCCAGTACAAAGCATCTGAATAAGCTGTATGCTCAAGTGGGCGCCCGTGTCCCCCATGCTGTGTCTGTGCCCGGGCAGTGGGGCAGTGTCTCTTGAGCCAGATGCAGGGCTTTCCTTTTCTTGAATGTATTATGGTTACTAGTAGTTTTATATTGGAGGTCTAAGATTTAAAGTTTTGTGGCATTTGGGGACAAGGGCAGGCTGGAAGTTTGTCTAGAAGTTGAGTATTTTGGCCAATAGGAGAAGGGCTATGAGTGCGTCAGCCACGCCACAGGGAACGAGCTGGAGCGCCCACATTTCCAGCCGCGGTTTTCATAACGTTATAGTCTCGCCATCACGACTAAATTAAGCCACAGTTTGGTACCTAAGGTCTCAAACTGAAACTTATTTTTATAAATGAATTTTTAAAGAAAAAACATGGTCTAGTTCACTTAAAATTAACCTGCTGATAGGCTTTGTGGATGCTTTTTGCATACATTCTCCCTGTAAGTGACTTCAGTAGGACCGGTTTTGATGAAGCCAGGTTGAGGCAGCACCGTACACCTGTCATTTCTCGAGTTGTGTGGTCCATTCCGTGGCCGTCTTTATGATTTTGGTTCTCTCGGCAGACCAGCCAATCAAGTTGCCAGTCATGTTTGGAAGCTTGGTTAATGCACATGCACAGCAGTTTCCTGAATGCTCTCTAGGACACATCTGTAGTCAGCGCCGTGAGAGCACCGCTCACCAAAAGGCAGGGCAGTCACACTTCACGGCACCTCACAATATAGTAACATTTCTATAGCGAATTAACAGTAACACCTCAGAACTGCCCTGGTAGTGGTTTTACGTGACTGAACTTTATAAATTAGTAAATGGCTTAAAATTACTTACACTTACAAAGTAAACTTTACCAATTGACTGAAGTAATACATGTTAACAGTTTGTCTGTATTTGCATGTAAAAGTGGGCCACCAGAGAACCCTTACTGATTACGGAAATGTTTAGTTCTAAAGACTCTCACGTAAGAGCTTTAAACATTATATTGAATGAATCTCATTTATAAAATTTTGGCGTGAGCAGCCTCTAAACAATCACCAGGAAGGGTGCAAGGGAGATGGGATGGTGTTTGTATCCATGCACAGACCAGACCTAGGAGAGTATGCTTTTTAAAATAACGACTAGTTTACAGGTGTTATTAAAACACAAGAAGCTAACCCCCCCAAATGAGAATCCCGTCCACATTCACAAGGCACATAAAATCTAGCACATCTAGTCTTTGACTTCACTTCTCCAGGTTTGTGACACTGTGCAGGCTGTCTGGGCATCGTGGGCGCCTCTTAGCAGAGCGTCCACAGCACCAACGGGCTTTGCCAAGTGTATTGAAGAGGTCAAGTGGGTGGTAGGTCTCCGTGGGACAGTTTGCTGAAAATACAGTAGAAAAGGGCACATGGTACAGCTAATATTGTAGAAATCAAATCAGCATCACTATCTGGTGCCAAAACAAATTCTTGCACTTACCCCCTCCCTCATCCATGGCATGTATCCCCAGCACCTCAACCAAATCGGGTAACTTCCAGAGGGTCATTCACTGCCAGCCCGTGGGACATGTTTTCACAGTCCTCAGCCTCGTTTGACCTGAGGCCTAGCTTCCTTCCTCCCTTCCTACTAGGATAACACACCTTCCCAGGCCTCCTCTTTGTCCTGGTTTTTGGCACTTACTTCAGGTCTGACAACAACAGCGTAATTGGCTGGCTGGTCTCCTGGAGCCTGATGTATCCCAGCGGGGGGCTTCACTTTTGCCCTCTCCCTCCAGGCTCACACCCTCCCTTGCAACCCCTGCCTCAGGAGCTCACCCTTCTCACAGCTGAACTTTCTATCAGTTCAGGATAGATAAGAAAGCTTGTAAATACTGTAATATAGTTATATTTGAAAGGTGTTCATTCAGTGGACATTGAGAATTAACTCTCCCAAGGCAAGTAAAAGTTAAACCAAGTAATTGATTTGTACATCGACTTAACAGTCTTACTAGATTTCCAGTCTTAAGCCTTTCAAATTAAACCAGAAAGTTATTATGTAGGAGTTTTTAAAATGACCTTACATTTGATGAGATCCCATGAACTCATAAACTCATGTCATGTGATTAGCACCGTGAACTCATACCATGAATTTTTTAAGGCTTTTATTTTTCTAACTTTATTAATAAATGTTGGACTGGATTTTAGGTGTCACATAGGAGACATGAAAGTTTTAAATTATGTTGCTGTTTGTTGAAGGGCCATGGGGAAATGTGTGTTTAAATGTCAGGGTACTGCTGGCATTCAGCGTGACATGACAGTACTAAACATTTTCCATTAAAGTCTTTTACTTTAAAAATTATCGAGGGGAAAATAAATGACTTTCCATCATTAAAAAAAAAAAAAAATGTGGGCCAAAAGTGAAGGGAATTGTAATCATATGACCTTGCCACTTAAAAGATGGTTATTATTAAATGCTCAGCTCCTGGCCAAGCATAATGAAAAAGGAGTACAACCATATGGTAATGAAAAGAACTGCTGTATTTTCCATATGCAAGATACTGTGTTAAGTGCTGTATTGATATTATTTTAACTCACACAATGACTCTTTGAAGTAGATACTATTACCTCTATACAGATTAGGAAATAGAATTAGAGACTGAGAAAGTTCTTGATAAATAAATGTGATTGATCCATACTTTATACTTAATTATAGGAATAGGTATGAGCCTCCAGGACTATTTGTAGTTTTATTAAATGATATCTGTCTTGAGTAACCTAAGCTAATTTTTCAAAATTTCCAATTAAAAATCACTTTATCAGCTTCTTTCTTCTCTTTGTCCCTTTTGTAGCCTGTTATAGCCTGACACCACTTGATGTCCCAAACTGGGGCAGTTTGTCCACTGGGCTTTTCCTAAGATCCCTAAGTCCAATAATTAACATTCTCATTGATGGAAGACTAAACATCACTGGTGACTGGTCCCCCCACCCAGTTGGGGAATACTGAAAAATAGAGCTAAATATAGGAAAGAACTAAGCAAAATATAGGAAGGAACTAAGCTACTGTTTAAATAGGCATTGTGTTCTTTTTCCTTGAAATTTTTAAAAACTTTCAGTCAACTTTGAAGTCTTCTAGCCCTACTATGATTTAGTACATACTTAGTACATGATCAACACATGCACAAGCATTAGGGGAGTACAAAAGATATAATGACACAATAGTATTAACCACTGAAAATTTAAAGCACATATATAGATACATTCTGGGTCTTGATTATTTTTCTTTCTTTCTTGACACATCTTTTTTTTTCTCTGGATAACAACGGCTAGTTTAGGAAGCAGGGTCTCAGCGGGCCTAACGACTGGCGGCGTGGCCGTGTTCGTTGGGCAACCCACAGAGGTAGTGATGGTCAGACTTCACACGCTGAGCCATCTACGTGGTCCTAAACCTCACTACACTGGGACTTACGATGCTCACAGAATTATAGCAACAACAGAAAGCTTGACGGGGCTTTGGAAAGGTAACTCACTTCAAAGTGGATTTTGTCATCATTAAAACATATATATCCAATTAGCACCTTATCATATAATGGAGCTATTCAATACTTTCTTTTCCTCCAGGTTCTACTCCAAATCTGACAAGAACTGTCATCATCAGCTGTACAGAGCTAGTAACATATGACCTAATGAAGGAGACCCTTGTGAAAAACAATTAACAGGTAACTTTTTTTTTACATGGCAGCTCTGCACATTTATAATTTCGTCTTGGAGTTTCTCCAGCCATATTATACTGAATCCCTTAACTGTAATAATTTTCTCTTTTAAAAAAATAGGCACTTTTGAACAATAGATATACTATAACCAAAACCCTAAGTTTTAGAAGTTCTGTTGCAACATTTTTTTTTTTTGCAACAAAACTAAGATGCAACTGTATTCTTACATCAGCATTATTCTCATTTAATACTAATATATGGGACTTCTGTTAGCATCTTATTCTTATAAAGCAGAATTCAGGAAATGAATCATCCTCCACTATATCCAGATGAGCTAGTTAAATAAGGAGCTTCTTGGTGGTTTCATCCAAAAAGTAGAACCATTGGATAGGTTCCTAAAAATTTTATTCTAACAGGTTCTGGAGACATTGAAATCCTCCTTGGACAATAACTTTAATTCAATAAAAAAGTATTAGCTGCCTCTATATCAGGCATTATGCCATACCTTAAGGACACAGAGAAAGGTGGCAGGTTATTTTCCTAAAGCACTTACAATCCACTATGCCATTTACTATTTGCCAACTGTTTCTAATGTGAGTATAACCTTCCTTACTGTATTTTATTTATTCATTTATTTTTAATGCTCTCTCTTTTAAAAAAATTTATTTATTTATTTATTTATTTTTGGCTGCATTGGGTCTTGGTTGCTGCGCGTGGGCTTTCTCTAGTTGCGGCGATCGGGGGCTATTCTTCATTGCAGTGTGTGGGCTTCTCACTGCGTTGTCTTCTCTTGTTGCGGAGCACGGTCTCTACGCGTGCGGGCTTCAGTAGTCATGGCATGTTGGCTCAGTAGTTGTGGCTCGTGGGCTTCGTTGCTCCGTGGCATGTGGGATCTTCCTGGACCAAGGCTTGAATCCATGTCCCCTGCCTTGGCAGGTGGATTCTTAAGCACTGCACCACCAGGGAAGTCCACTGTTTTTTATTTATTTGTAAGAAATCCACATTGACCTCCTGCTATCAACAGGTTTACAAGGATCTGATAGATAAGTAAAAGTCTGGGGTTGACCTGTCTCATTGACCCATTTCAGACGATGTGCCCGGTCACTTTGTGTCCGCTGTTATCGCTGGATTTTGCACAACGGTTCTGTCCTCTCCAGTGGATGTGGTGAAAACCAGATTTGTTAACTGTCTACCGAGACAGTACATAAGCGTGTCCAACTGCGCAATGATGATGCTCACTAAGGAAGGACCATCGGCTTTTTTCAAAGGGTAGGATGTGGTCTTCTGTTCCTGTAATGTTGCGTTCAGGGTATCTGTGTGCTATGGAACGCGATCTCATCGAAAGGATTGACAGTTAGCTGACCAGCCGTAGAATGTGCAGTATACTTAGTGTCTACTTTTCTTTGCCTCAAATTTCTCCAATCCACCAAATCCACTGTGCCAGAAAATTTAAATCTGTGATAGTAAAATTTTCTCAAGCTTGATCAGAGGCTCATTCAAAACCAGCAGGCTCTCCTTTGGTCTCAGTCTATTGGAAATGTAGACATTTTGCCTTCTCTAGGCAGGAGAACTATAAAATAGAGGGAAAGCATAATAGAGGGCTATGAGAAAGCAAGATTTGATTTTTACTATTTTAATTTAGGGGACTCCGTTTTTTAGATTGTATTAAAGCAAAACTAAAGAAAAATCGTTCTCATTGATTGAGAAAAGTGATATAGAAAATGATGTAGTTTAATGATTACACTCACCTAGAAACTAGTATTGTTTCTAGTGAATCATATTTTCCCATAAAGCTATCTTTTATATTATATTATATTGTATTATAAATTAGCTTCTTAAGAAAATATAGTATGAACTAATTTATGGATATACTCAATAAGGATTATACTAGTGGTAAAATAACAAGATTCCACAACCGTTAAAAGTTGTAAAGCAATGCCTCAAACCTTATGAAATAAGCATAAATGCACCATACACGTTATACAAAAGGTTCTAATTCACTATAATCTGTATTTATGACATATTAATACAAATGGAATATATTGTAAAATTTAACATAGATATATCAGTTATCAACCAGTAAATATTTAACAATTTTACTTTTTTCAAATTTAAAACCTTTTGGGGGGATGCATGCTACAACAAGGATGAACCCTGAAAACATTATGCTAAATAAAATAAGCCAGCTACAGAAGGACAAATATTGTATGACTCTACTTATATGTGGTACCTGTGTAGTCAGACTCATAGAAACAGAAAGTGTAATGGTGGTTACCAAGGGCTGAGGGGAGGGGGGAGTGGGGAGTTATTTTTTAATAGGTACAGACATTCAGTTTGGGATGACCAAAACTTCTGGAGATGGAGGGTGGTGATGACTGCTCACAATGAGAACATATTTAATGCTACTGAATTATACTGTTTAAACAAATATATAAACATATACATATATATGGCTAAAATGATAAATTGATGTCTATTTTACCACAATAAAAACACATAACACACACATATCCAGGAGTCAGGAGAAATATGTTGAGACCCCACAAAATATTTGAGAGTGACTTTTATAGGCCAGATCTCTAAAATATCTATCCAAGGCAGATTTAACTATGACATCTTTTTCTCTGGGAATATTTCATTGCTGCAGATAGGCATTCAAAAATCAGTTATTTGATCTGCACAGTTTGTCAGAATTCTTCAAAATAACAAGAGCAACAGCAACAACAAAATGCAATTAGATCCTTGACAATCACTCTTAGGACAAGAATTGCCAAGATCTAGACAGCACTCATTTCTTTTTTTTTTTTTTTTTTTTTTTTTGT
>NW_006769244.1:158106-160119 GCF_000442215.2 Lipotes vexillifer
GGCATGTGGGATCTTCCCGGACCGGGGCACGAACCCGTGTCCCCTGCATCGGCAGGCGGACTCTCAACCACCGCGCCACCAGGGAAGCCCAGCACTCATTTCTTGACCCTGGAAAATGGTCCAATTACTCATCACTTTGCTTTCTCCACTTACTTCCTCTTTTAAACTATTAGTTTTAACTATTAGTTTCCTACTTCCCATTCAGAAAGCAAAGCAAAACAAAAGTTCCTCTCCCTTAGGGCTTCCCTGGTGGCGCAGTGGTTGAGATCCGCCTGCCGATGCAGGGGACACGGGTTCGCGCCCGGTCTGGGAGGATCCCGCATGCCGCGGAGCGGCTGGGCCCGTGAGCCATGGCCGCTGAGCCTGAGCCATGGCCGCTGAGCCTGCGCGTCCGGAGCCTGTGCTCCGCAGCGGGAGAGGCCAAAACAGTGAGAGGGCCGCATAACGCAAAAAATAAAAATAAAAAATTGAATTTTGGCATTTTATACAATTCCATTCAGTCAGATATAAGAAAACATGGCCATGTAAGTCAGAATCAAGTGTTTTGATGTGATTTCTCTGTTGAAGAATGAGGATATTTTTTTTCTAAAGAAAAAAAATGAAAATTTTTATAAGAAATAATTTCCTGTTCAAAATTCTAGTTGTGGCAAGCGGGGGCCACTCTTCATCGCGGTGCGCGGGCCTCTCACTCTCGCGGCCTCTCTTGTTGCGGAGCACAGGCTCCAGACGCGCAGGCTCAGTAGTTGTGGCTCACGGGCCCAGTTGCTCCGCGGCATGTGGGATCTTCCCAGATCAGGGCTCGAACCCGTGTTCCCTGCATTAGCAGGCAGACTCTCAACCACTGCGCCACCAGGGAAGCCCCCGGTTTTGTTGTTTTGAAGGACGGGGCACCTGGATGAAACTTTAGGCAGAGGAGGGAAAGATGAAGAATAGGTACTTTCAAGCATCTGCATTTGAGGAGAGTGGCACAAGGAGCAGCATAAACTCGCCTGTGCTCTAATAGCTTTAAGATTTTCGAGCAAACTAATAGAATGGTGACATGCATTTTTCTAGATTTGTACCTTCCTTCTTGTGACTGGGATCCTGGAACATCATCGTGTGTGTGCTTTGAACAGCTGAAGTGAGAATTGATGAAGTTGAGGCAGACCATGGACTGTGCTACCTAATCATCTTCAGGGAAAGGATGGAACAGACCAGTGGGAATCTTTGCTAACTGGATAATTTTTAAAAAGCAAACAAACCTATTCACTTTATTTCACACTAAAAAGATAAGAAACTCTGGACTATTTTTTCAAAGGAAAACTAATACCTGTTTCTTGTGACTTTTATTCTCAGTGTTCTAAGGAAGGGAAAGCAAAACATTCAGTATACACCCTGGCAAATGTAATGTCTGGATAAGTTACTATATTTGATTGACCATTTAATGGGAGAGGGAGTTTATGATTGAGTGTGAAGATCTTTAACAGGTTTTAATTATTAATTCAAACTGATGAAAAAGGAAAACTGAATGAAATGCACTTTATAAATACTTAAAAATGAAGTTATCAAAGAAGATACTACTGTTTCCTTTTTATTTATAACCCAGTTGTCAGTTAATACATTCAGTAAAGAATTGCTAATACCTTTTAAAGTTTGCCTTTTTGGATCTATATCTAATGTAAGAGTTGAAGTTAACCTAGATTACAACATTGCCCAAATAGCAAGGGAAGGTCTATAGAATCAATAAACTCACTTTAAATAGTATTAGTGGAGATTTTTAATTTTTAGAGTCCATATTTTATGGCATCTATAACAACTTCTAAGATACAATATTCATTTGGGCATTGTTGTTAGAATCGTAGTATCTATTCTAGAATCACAGAATTTTAGAGCTAGAAGGTACCTCTGATAGAGGAACGAGCTGAGATGAAAATTAATCTTCACAGCATCTTTCTAGCAAAGCCAGATTCATCATTCACATCTGTAGTAACTTTTGTCATGTCTACAAACTGAGTGCAGAAGAAATAGGGAAAG
>NW_006769244.1:160879-163686 GCF_000442215.2 Lipotes vexillifer
AATAAACAAGGACTCAAGTGTTAAGACAAGGCTCAGCCTTGTCTTAAGCCAAAAACAAGGTGTGGCCGCAAAAGGGCCAACAAGCCCACAGGCTGTCAGGCATCATAATCAGCTCCACATTACATTTACTGCTGTGTTTCTCCCCCGTTGACTTCTGAGGTTTCCCTCCTGCCTATTTCCCCCAAGTTGTTAACTGTAAAGTGTCTTGTAGCAGATGCCCTAATATCCAGCACAGCTCACTCGGCTCTGACCACTTTAGTGATGCTGGCCTGACTTCCAATCGTCATGTCAGCACCTGTACTTTTTAGGGTCTTCTTCTGGCCACCAGAGACATATCTGCCCACCTGTGCATGGCACACTAGAAGAACAGGGAAAATAACACCCCCCCGAGAGCAGCCCTGGACCAATAACTGATGGGAGTTGGCGGTGAATATCTCAGGCCCCTCAACGTCAGGTGGAATACCTCTGAGCGATCAAAATCCAGTTACACACAGAGCTATTTTGCTTACCTCTAAAACCATTTATGGGATGACTTCAAGTCCCTCTCTCTGTTCCCCACTCTCTTACCCGTATTTCCTGGGATCACTTCCTGAATGAATTACAAATCTTTGTCTCAAGGCCTGACCCTGGGAGAATCCAAACTAAGACAAAGCACGACCTTAGAGTAGCATGTTTTTTTCAAGAAGGAAGAAAACAAAACTTCACTTGCTGGGATCCTGGTCGGGCAATGGGCAGTAGTGACAAGTCGCTACCAAACTTTAGTCAGGCTCCTCTGAGTTTTTTCTACTAGGTCCTGTCCTTGGGCATGTCCTCAAGAGCCCAGTTTTAGCCAGAATCCTGCTAAATTGGTTTAGCCAGAATCCCTCACCCTCAACATGTGATCACTATTGACACCAAATTCCTCATCCCTGCCCTTAATACCCAACCACCAATTCTTTTAGATGTTCTATGTACACACTCATATCATTTATAAGCAATAACTTTTCTTTCCATCCACTTGTTTTCCTGCAGTAGGTGGTACCTCTAGCACAGTTTTGAATTTATTTGCTGTAACAACTTGAATGATTTGCTCCTTATCCCTTCTTAATAGAGTACATTTCCCCGCTCTATTGATGTTGGACTTGACCATGTGACCTGCCACAACTAAGGGAATGCTAGTGTACATGATGTGAGCAAAGGCTTGAATGTGTTTGAGCAATTGGGTTTATTCTTGTGTTTCTGCCACACCATGAAAAGAGCATGCCTCAGATAGCCCACTGACCTCAGATGAATTAGTCACATGGAGCTGACCGGAACTGAAACCATGGCCCCAATCTAAGGCCAGCTGAATCCAGCTGAGATTAGCAAAACCGCCTGGCTAGCCTACCCATGTGTGAGGAGGAAATGTTTTTTGTATGCCACTGAGATTTTTTTTGTGGTTGGTTGTTGTACATTGTTACTGTGGCAATAACTGAGATACAAGTGGTGACAGAGGACATCCCTTCTTAATTCTGATCCCAATGTTTTACAATTAAGTATATTTGCTATAGTTTTATAAAGATGCATTTTATAAAATTAAGGTAAACCCTATTTCTCATTTGGTAAAAGTTTTTAACATGATGGATGTTGACTTTTTATCAAATGCTTTTTCTACATCTATTAAGATCATCACATGATAGTCTGATAAATTGCAGAGTGTACACTCTAAATTATCTGGATGAGTTTGTAAAAACTAACATTATTTTATTTTTAAACGTGTTGACTCACTGGTGAAAGCCATATAAAACTGCAGGATTTTTAGTGGAAAGGTTTTTAGCTGCTGAATCCATTTAAATAGCTCTAGGAGTTTTTGCTTCCCTATTTGTTCTTGGATAGTTTTGTTTTGGTAAGTTGTATTTTTCTAGAAATTATTATATTTCATCTAATTTTCATAATTTTGACAAGGTTACTCAATATATTTTCTTTTCAATATCTGTAGGATCTGTAGTGGTTTCATATTTCATTCTTGACAGTATTTATTGTTTGCTTTTTTATTATTTGCCTCACCAAGGTTTATCAATATTGTTCTTTTCAAACATTTTATTTTTGTTGATCCTATTGTACGCATGTTTTCTTTTCTATGCACCTAAGCTCTTGTCTTTAATATTTCCTTCTCTATTTTCTTTAGGTTTGTTTTGTACTTCCTCATCAAACTCCTTGAGATGATTGTTTTATCTTTAATTTTTAAGCACTTCCTTCCTCATATATACATTTAAAGCTATAATTAGTACTAACTTTAATGAGCACGCACACACACACACACAATGATTTGCAGCTGTAAAAGAAATACGGAAGCTATGTATTAATATAAAAATAGATCTATGATACACTGTGAAGCTAAGAAAAACATTGCAGTAAAGTATGAATTATTCCTATCCTTTCTAAGAACGGGGGTGAGGTGGGGATGGTAGCTTCTTTTCTGGCCTCATAATCAATTGTTCTTATCCAGTAACATCTTAAATAGGTAATTAGTGGATGAGTTAAAGTCACAAAAATAAAAAAAATTTTCTGTATATTCTGATTTACTCTATAGGAACATGATTAAAGGATTAAATAAGAAAAGTATTATTTCATGAACATAAATGACTTAAATAAGGGATGAGGAAGATGGGAAGCGAGCAGAAGTATTAACAGAAAGGCTGATAACAATTTCAACATGTTTTTATTTGCTCACAACATTCCAAACAAAATGACATCGCATTTCAACTATTGCTTTTACATAAGAAGTTAATTGCTTTATCCAAAGTAGACAAAAATCTATTTCTTTAAGTTGCCAACCAGCACTCTTT
>NW_006769244.1:163752-186061 GCF_000442215.2 Lipotes vexillifer
CTCTTTCCCCCAGGGAAAGCTACTGCTTAAATATTTTTTGAATACTTTGTTTAACAAAAACATAGACTCGCCCTGTAACAGTAATGCAGTAGTTGGGTCTTACCTGCACTACATTTAACATTTTTCTTATCGAAAGCTGAAGCCAGGAAAAAAAAAAAACTCATGATTTTTCTCAGATCTTTACCAATTCCCTTAATCTTCATTAAAAAAAAATTACTCTGTGGAGAGGTTCATAAATATGAAATGGAAACTAAGCCTCCCCAGAAGTTGGGTGGACCATTTATCCTGAGAAAATAGCTGCTGGTCCCCAATCATTAATTCAAGAAGAATAAACATTATTGCCCTCCAATTTCTTCTCTTCTGTGCCAAGATAACATGTCATCTCTTTTGCTCTGGCAATGAGCACTCCACTTTCACACTCATGTAATGCTTCTCTTCTTAGAGCAAATCTTTGACCAAGTTCTATTTCACTGACTGCAAAGGGGAGAAACAGCACATAAACAATTATGAACACTGGAATAAAAATGAAGAGTACATGTATTTCGCATAGAAAAATACATACAAATCCAAGTTGCTCTTAAAATAGAAAAAAATCAGGACGGGCATTTTTAAGAAAAAGATTCTGTTTTCTAAATTGTAAATGGTGCCAGTAAGACACTGATTTTTATATCTAACTATATCACCATATTTATATATAGAAAGGGGTTGGTCTAGGTTCGCTGATATCCCGATTTCTCTCAATTCTTTAAAGATTGTCTTTCAGAACATATTTAAACTGCAACCATTTTAATTATATTTTTAGACTATTCTTATCACTGGTTCACTCTTCAATCTGGCACATACAAAAATTCATTTCAGCACTGATTCACTTTTTTTTTTTTTTTTGCGGTACGCGAGCCTCTCACTGTTGTGGCCTCTCCCGTTGTGGAGCACAGGCTCCGGACGCGCAGGCTCAGCGGCCATGGCTCACGGGCCCAGCCGCTCCGCGGCATGTGGGATCTTCCCGGACTGGGGCACGAACCCGTGTCCCCTGCATCGGCAGGCGGACTCTCAACCACTGCGCCACCAGGGAAGCCCTGATTCACTTTTTTGATGCTAAAACAAACAATTTTCCTGCTACTTCAATTCTATCACTACTTTGGTATTTTATTATTATAGAAACAGGTAAGATTCTAAATATGGATTTTCAGACTACCTAAAATTCTAACATACATATGTTGAAAGCAAGGAAAAGTAGGAAGGCAGACACAATTATCATATTTTTCTTTTCATGTATGTCATTATCACATGAAAGTCAGAAGGCTCATCTTACATTCTAATTTACAACTTATTACACTTAGCTTGGCTTTCAACTATCAAACCTCAGAATCTGTTGGTGGCTTTTAGACCAATTTGCTACAGAATTATCTGAAATGGTTTACAGATTATTTTAAGCAAAAACAGAACAATGCATAATACAAACAGAGGTGGACTTAAATAATATATTATTGAACAAAATTTCTATTAACATTTTAAAAACATTATTAAAAAGTTTGTTTTACTCCCTAGAAGGGGAAAAACTTAATTACTTGAAAAGTTTCCTCTTCCATACTTGAATCATTCTTTTATTAAGCATACAGACAAAAGTTTAAATCAGTTCAAGACCTCATCTGTTAAAAGATTAAAATATAAAGGTAAACATTTTCTAAAACTAAAAGACTAACAATTGCTTTCCATGTAATAGTAAACACCTTGATAAAATGAACTTTAATGGTTAATACCTGATCCTTATCTCACAGAGCTCTGGCTGGATGATAAAGCATAGGAAACATTTAAAGAAGTTAAGATACTCCCAAGGTTGAGAAGTCTCCTATAAGAAACCAGTTTTAAAATTCCTGTAATACTGAAAAGCATTTTGCCACTATTATAATAAAATCAGCCCAATTTTTAAGTTTTATCTTGTTGAGAAAAGAATTTTAATGCACGCGCTTTTAATGTATGTGCTAGACAACACTGCATCTGTTATTTTCCAATTGTTTATTTTTTTTAACCACTCTTCTCTTTGGCAAGTTTAAAGAGAGAGGTTTGTCAACAGACATAAACAAATACTTGAAAGTTTCAGGTCTTGCTATATCACATAAAAGCCAGTCCTTAAACACTTGATATATACCATTTTAAAGGTGTGCTAACTATCCTCATGTTTTAGATTAAATTATGTGTTTAATAGGCTGCTTTCTGTAGGATTTAGGGAGAATCTGGTAATCAGATGAACCTATCTTTAAACTTTTAGTTTTGCTATGAGTACAAATGTCTAAAACACACAAAGAAGAAATCGCTCCTGTTAGAATCTCATCACTATATAATCCTTGACAGCACTTGCTGCTCTCCTGAGATTTTTGGAGAATAAAGCTATACAAAAAGCACAGTCATCATCCTTGGGCTACTTTAGAATCCCACAGACTGTTAACTCAAAGAATACCCACGAAGTCCATACATCATTATCTAGAAACACTGTGGAGTCAAAGCAAAGAGAAGCAAGACTTAACAGTAAGTAAAATAAACCAACGATGTTTAACTGAGATGTTTAAAAGCTTTGTTTTTCTCTTGTTAAAACTCAAAGACAGCTTTATTGAAATAGCACCTGTTCTTTGAGTATAATCAAGATTTTCTTGGCAAATGCATCTCTTTTCATAAACACACATCCATAGAGAAGCTTCATGAAAGGCCCTCATACCAAGCACTAACTACAAGTTCTTCTCTCTAACTGATAAAAAGCAAATACTGAAGATGAGAAAATGTCTTTAAGCTTTAAAATTCCACTGTGATATTTCAGTGTGGTATTTAAAAACAAAAAAGCTAATCACTAATACTGTCATTCCCTCATTACCTATTACATGACATAATCAGAGAAACTGAAAAGGCCATAATTCTTCGTCTTCTCTGACTCATCTATATGCTCCTTTTGCTCCTATGAGGCAACGGTATGACGTGTGATTGAAATGCAAACAAAGAAAACCATGAAGAACTAATCTCTCTGTTAATTAACCTACAAATAAAATAAGGCAAAGAAAATTTAAAAACAATCATTTCCAGACTAAAAAACAAAAAATCTTAGGAGCTCTGAAAAGATACCAACTTGATAGCTACAATACATAAACATGAAAACTGATTTTTACACATTTTAAGCAATCAAGTTAATAAAAATACCTGATTTGTACTTTTACACTAAATGGGTTAAGTCCCAAGTTCCAAACTGTAGTTCACATGAGTCTACAGAGGGGATCTTTGGAAGGATAAGGTACCTTTGGAGGACAGTGTATAAACAAGTGTAAACATACACTGATTGTCTACTAGCTTTCTTAAATAGAATTTCTGAAACATTTTTGTAGGAAATTATATATAAGGAGTGTAAATGATCAGATAATTTCTGTTACAACATATAAATTCTGTTGTGTGTGCAAAATGTGGTAGAAATAGAAGATACTATGGATGATTCATATTTTTAAAGTAAGTGATACATTACAATCCAGTAAGAGTCCTTTAATCTTTTCATGAAACTTCTCTCTGTACACGTTGAAATACATAATACTTTCTGGCTTTTCTTCAAACCAAAACTTGTCAAATTCATACACAAGATAACCTGCAGTTAAAAAGAAACCATAAATACAGTGCTCAATAGTGAAATCACATCCAACCATCTCATTTTAAAAGTATATCCTAATCCATATTAGGATTCAATGATCAGAAACCATCTTAAACTACTAGAAACCTGAGGAACTTTATAAGAAATATTTTTATATGTTCAAAATAAATATCAATTTCAATAAGATATTTAGAGTACATATACTCTTTGTCTCAAAAAAAATCAACAAAATGCCTCAAATTTAAGAGACTGTCAAAAGATACCTTGAGAATAGGAAACAGGAAAATGAAAGTACAAGAAAATGGATAAAGTATAGAAAAGCTGTTTTCTACTTGATTTATAAATCTAAGTTATTTCTGCTTTTTTCAATGAACTATCATATCAGCACCTTCCCTTTTAGAAAAGAATACATAACTCGAAATAGGCTTAATATTTTTGTTTTTCAATATCCTTATTACAGTAGACAAATTAACACTCAAAATGTTAAAAATATTTCAGATAGGGCTTCCCTGGTGGCGCAATGGTTGGGAGTCCGCCTGCCGATGCAGGGGACATGGGTTCGTGCCCCGGTCCGGGAGGATCCCACATGCGCGGAGCGGCTGGGCCCGTGAGCCATGGCCGCTGGGCCTGCACGTCCGGAGCCTGTGCTCCGCAGCGGTAGAGGCCGCAGCAGTGAGAGGCCCACGTACCGCAAAAAAAAAAAAAAAAACTCAGATAAATGTGTAAAGAGACATATTTACAACAACAAAAAAATGCGAATTTAAAACCGCGACTAAACCCTATTTGGATTCAACCAAATGTATCTCTTTAATTATTTAACAAATGCTTCTATAGTCCTCGCCATGTGCTCATTCACCCTCATAGCAATCCTGTGATGCAGTACTGTTATTCCCATTTTTCTGTAGAGGAAATAGAAGTGCAGAGAAGTTAAATGACTTGCCCAAATCACATAGTTTGCAGGTGGTCTCTGTTATGTTGTAAATTAGACTTTGTTTCCACCAGAATTTCATTTCCCCTTGAAAAGCTATTCAAGAAGGGATAGAAGTGACTTATTTCAGATAAATGGGGGGGGATAAAGCCAGTGACTTTACATAAAAGGGTGGCTAGGCTATCATAATTGCCTAGTGTGAAATAAACATAAATTCAATTTTAAAACATTAGTCATAAAGCAAACATTAACAGGTAAGAACCATAACATTTCAACATTGAAACAGCACTTCAAAGGAAGGTCCACTGAAGAAAGATTTCAGATTAATCCCTTCATATATGATAAAACAGATTTTTGTCAACCAGGATATGGGACAAAATCAAAGAATAAGGCCTCTTTGAGCAGATGGACACCATCTGCTTCCTGTTCCCAAAAGACAAGCTGAGGATGGTAATCTTGTAACTATTTTTAACTAATATTTTAAGTCTTTCTTTCATTCAAAATTTATTTTGTGTATACATTAGCACAAAAGCACATCTACAGAAATTACTCATCCATATATAAACTGAGTCAGTGTTCTCCAGCACCCTACCCCCAGTATCCTGATAGGGCTGTGCAATCAAAAACTTTGGAGATTAATGTTTTAGGTAGTATGAAAAGTCAGACATCCATCTGAATTTTATAGAGTACAACTTGTTTTAGTGTTTCTGGCTATCAGGTTTTAGCTGTTTACCATTCCTTTAAATTGCTTTCATTACCTATTCAAATGACTATATAGTCTAGAACAAACTGCTCAAGAGTAAAATACTAGAAATTTCTTGCTTCAGAGTGAGGTCGTTATAATGTAAACTGGTGTCAGAAAAAGACTGACTCAAAAAACTGAGACTGTAATGGCTAAGTTGATTTAATGAGACATGAGGAAACTGCAAGATACCAAAATTCTAGGATGCTGGCAGGGCCGTACATGGCATAAGACTCCTAAAGCTTGCCATGAAGTGATGGAAAAGAGTTGTTTCCATAAAGCACCCCTACTGCCCTTTTGACTCAGAATACGCCCCTTCCTAGAAAAGCAGAACCTTAATTAAGACATGAAACTTTATTGGTAAAGGGTATGAAAATCAATTTTGAGGGGGAAACTTCTGCGTAAAAGACGGATGTACATACGTGTGTGTGTGTGTGTGTGTGTGTGTGTGTGTGTGTGTCTTTGCTTTAAATGTTTCAAGAAATTTGAAAAACATAAGCTTCATTGTTTTCCTGATGATCCACAGCTCTATGGATAGGTCCTAAGAAGGTCCTATAACGACTTTTCCACCTCACCTATTACTTTGATGCTCTTCCTGGTCAGGAGCCAAACGAGATGCTGGTGTTGAGGGTACTGGAAGCAACAGTATCTAAAGATGCTCCAGTTACCCCTCTGCAGGGGAAAACAATACTGCACAGAGGTCATTTTGTACTGCTTTCCTACCTGTCACTCTCCTGTATTTATTTAAATATGGTAAGATGCTTGATTGGGGGGAGGGAGTTTTTTGGTTGTTTCTTTCTATATTTGTTTTATGTTCAACAGGCACCACTACACAAGCATCTATTTCATACAGAAAACAAATATCTGGAGGCAGTCAGCAAAGTCCCAGGAGTTTAGGCACTATGCTCAAAATCAGTGAGAGATTTAGGACAGGAAATCAAATCAGACTGGTGGGGGGAAAAACAGTTCCTCAGCAACAAGATGAAAGAAAATGACTAGATTTTCATTTTAAATAACTATACCTTCAATGTGGAGATTTGGAAGAGGGTCATCACTGAAAAACTAGGGAAAAGGCTATTACAGTAACGTAGTAACAAAGGACTGATGTCGTGCAGTTACAATGGGATAGGAAAAAGTAGACAAGTGCAAGAGAAATTTAAGAAGTAGACAAACCTGGAATTAGGGATTAAGTAAACGCAGGGGAGGCTGTGGGAAAGAGAGACCTGGATGACTCCTTCAAGAATGGAGTTGAAGAAGTTATGATTTGCACACTTATTATCTAAGTAGTTTCCTATAATGTCCTATCTAAAGACGCAAAAAGATCAAGAAAAAATAGAGTATGAAGCCAAGCTAGAGTTGAATTCTTTGCTTCTGAGCAATATCTTCATAAGATGGGTTCATTCAAATAAACCTTCAGCGTTCAACTACCATCACAATAAAAGTTAATGGAACAGCGGTGATATGACTGCTTTAGGAACAGTTATTTAATACCCCAACCTAACACAAGAAAACCTGGCCTTGAAATAAAAGGTGTGTGTGTGTGTGAAAGGTTCCTTTAAATTTCCTTACAAGAGCAACCAAATGATCTGTCCTTGACTCAACAGCATTCATTAACCAGTATACAAGAAGAAAAATTCATTTTATAGTTGACTGGAAAACAAATGTCTACAGAAAAACTGTATAAATCCTACATTTGCAAGCATGTCAAAAATTGCCTCACTGAATTTTTTAAATCAGCAAATATATAAACTGAAGTACAAGATACTCTTGGATACCCATCTTCCACTATCTTCCTGTTTTTGAAAGATCCTAAATAGTAAAATGACAAGTATAAGTTACATATTTGATAAAGGTATTATATATAATACTTTCCTAAGGATTAAAAAATTCTCTTAGAAATTTCTACTTTTAACTCATTTCAATACTCACAATAAAACTGGTGAAAGTGTTCCATTGTTGGTATACCAGGAACAAAGTTGTAGAGGTGAAACTTCAAAGCTTCACTCTTCAGCAAGCTATAAGCCATCTCTGTAAGATTGATTCCAACTATTGCATAAGAATACCTATGTCAGAAACATTACCAGTTATCCCAGCTAGCCAAAACAGCTCATAAAGTAAATTTTAAATTATGCAAGGAATTAGTAAAAAGTAACTTTGATCCATTTCTAACACTGTATTGATTTTACAAAAACTTCTACATATTAATTTTTGCTCTTTAGAGGCTGCTGATTTTCTGGATATTATCTAAGATATGAAAACAAAGCTCTGGCCACATGAATAGCTAAAACCAAAATCATTTAAAAAAAGTTTAAAGGAGTACTACATATACCCTCATTGATTTCTAAAATATACTGAGTAATCTGATAATTTTCTCCTCCATTATCAGGGTATTTATTTTTATGATGTAATAGTGTTATAATGCTTTTTCAAAGATAGGTATCATTGGAATATAAAAATAATGATAAAGCTAATAATATGATGTCAACTTGCATTTCACTTCACAAGTTTCAAAGCTATTTCTCATTTTCTTATTCCCATTTCAAAGCCATTTCCTATATTCTTATTTTCAAATCTATCTCCCAGAAAATTTTTATAAGGTCCTTATCTCCATTTTATATATAAACTACACCTTGTGATAAAAATATATTGAATTACATACCAAATTGGTTTATGATCTCACTTAGCCATAAAATAATATATCATGCAATATTCTTTATGAAGTTCTTATTAACTAGAATAATCTAATTTTTAAAAATACCCAGAAATACTTTCAGTTCAAGAGCTTATGGTTTCTTTAACATATCCAGCTTACCCTAACTTTGGATGATTTGAACGTGAAAGAATCTGATGAGCTTCACTGGTATAATTTTCACTGAAATACCTGAAAAAGTTTAAGAAAAATAATGAAATTAACATGTCATTCAAATTGAAGATATCCAGAAGCAATTTTAAAAGCTACTGTCAAAGTGACAGTCTTACTGCCAAAAGCATCCCAATCTCCATCTCAAGTCACTGCAGTGACTCCGAGATGCTTTTGAATCAAAACTTAATTCTGAGCTATCAGGCCTATCTAGTACAGGACATGGGCCCTTTGCTAGACTTTGAAGTATTTTGACAAATAAATGATCTAACAAGAGACTTTTATCTATTTTAAAAGAAAATCTAGAGTTCTGATTATTTGTTTGTTCTAAATTTTCTATAAAGTAGTCATTGTGTACCTGTTAGGACACTTCCTTTCACCTGAGCTCATTCCTTCTGTTGCAACTTGAGTCTATATTGCTTAATGCCACTGTCAATGCAATCAGAAGAAAGTCAATAGCCTTCCTTTTTTTTTTTTTTTTTTTTTTTTTATTTGGTAGAATTTGCCTGTGAAACCATCTGATCCTGGACTTTTGTTGGTAGGGAGTTGTTTTAAAATTACAGATTCTGTTTTGCTTTTAGTGATCAGTATGTTCAAGTTATCTATTTCTTCTTGATTCAGTTTTTTTTTTTTTAACATCTTTATTGGGGTATAATTGCTTTACAATGGTGTGTTAGTTTCTGCTTTATAACAGAGTGAGTCAGTTATACATATATATATGTTCCCATATCTCTTCCCTCTTTGTCTCCCTCCCTCCCACCCTCCCTATCCCACCCCTCCAGACAGCCACAAAGAACCGAGCCGGTAATAGCCTTCCTTTTGCACTAAAAAAACCCCCACTCCTTGATCAGTGGTGTAACTAAAATACTGGCCACAAAACATAAGTATTAGCAGGTATAGAGAAATATATAAAGGTTCATACATACTGTTGGCTTGTACTAATGCAACCTCTTCAAGTTCTTAAAGATAGGGACCAAATCTATTCAAACTTTGGATCACCCCATAATGCACTGATACTCATACACATATGATGACTGGCTGGATGTTTATGTAAGGATAAGTAGTAGAAGAAAAAATGGATTTCCATGGTTTATTTAAATTTTAGAAGGCACAGTCATTGACATTTTCATAAAGCATAGAAATTTCTAACCAAATGTCCCTCTATTTCTCCTTCTGTAAATTAATACTACAGACTTCCATTTTTCTTCATTGGCTCTAATTTTCAACCCATTTAAACAGGGATTGTTAACTTAGAAGTTCACGAATGGATGATCATTCATGAACGAAGGGGGATCCATGAATCACTTTAAATTATGCATACATTTTCTGTGTGTACATTTTCTGGGGAGAGAATATACCAAACTTTCATCTGATTCTCAAAGGGATCTGTAAATCCCCAAACCGAAAAAAGTCCTGTTTTAGTGCAATGCTTTCTTTACATGTTCTAATTTTCTACTTTATCTGGAGGCAGGCTCTAAAAATGCCCTTAGTGGACTATTTATATTTCTTTTTTTTTTTTTGCATGATACTCAATACAATTCAGTATTATATTAGTATTTCAATAATCAAGCTACTTTTAAAATATTCTATCTGTAACACAGAGAAACCTTTAATTTCCTTGCTGAACTTACCTAGGAAACCCCTATGTAAACAGTATCTAAGGAAAATAAGCATCTATGTAATAAGGAGACCTATTCCCTACAATAATCTGCACTGACTTACTTCCCTTCTTTCCTTCCTTCCTTCTCCTTTCTTCCTTCCTGCCTTCTCTCCCTTCCTACATATATTTTTGGCCTTAGCTTGTATAATTTACCTTTCTGCTTCTATTTCCTCATTTATTCAGATTTTTCCAGTCTCTCTTCAATTCATTTTCTGTAAAATATCCTTTTTATTTTATACCTGCCTGAGCATTCATTTACCTAAAACATCATTATCTATCAAACTACCAGCTGTCCTTCAAAGCAACAAAATATTTCAAGAGATCTGATGACAAAGGCCAAGAAATTTTTAAAATTCATTACATAAAGGTATTTGAACAGCTTGCCTGCTTCTTGACTGTATCTTTATTTTGATCCTAAAGAGTTATAGCTCCATACACAGGACAACAAACATAATTATAGAGAAATTAGAGCTAATTTTATGTTTTCAAGCATCTCTAGTACATCAATGGCAATCAAATAATTAATATATCTGAATCTTGGTCATTTTTCAAATTAGTAGATACTAGCTCTAAATAGAGTAAAAATATCTGCAAATCATTTAAAGGTCTATCAGAACTCTTTACCACAGTCTTGAATCAAATTCTATTAAATTATTTAAATTTTAAGCTAAATTAAATTATCTTCTGGCAAATGCTGAAAAATCTTGATTTCTGAGGAAATGAACCAAAAGAAAGGTTACTCAGCAAAAGTTAAGAAAGGAAGCATCAGAAGAATGTGTGTGTGTCTAATTAAGTTTCAATTATCTGTGTAGTTTACAAGTACCAAGAAAAAAGATGGTCTTTAAACGCTAAAAACAAAAGATCCATGTGTTCTGAACAATAATGAATTTTAAAATAATTTTTCCAAGTGAAAACAAACTGCATTTATTCTAATTGAATTCCCCAAATGGAAGTTTCTGTTTATCAAAGTGGAAAATTGGCAATCTCATTTTCTGTAATTATTATTATTATTCAGACAACCATGTTTTATCTTTGAAAAGTAGATGCATGGAAAACTTTCATGCTCATACAATTTAGGTACTACAGAAAATGAAATACTTTTGTAACTGGAAAAAATTGTAGATATTGAAGCCCTACTGTTATCTTCTATTTTCGCCCCAAACGGCCTTATCCATATTGACGTAGATCTCTTTTCTGAATATTAACATAAATTAGCTCAGTTTCAGGACTAATTTTTCACAGTAACCATTATTGAGACTTTCTTAATGGTTAGCGTTCCCATTCTAGGCATTTTATAGTCTATAAATCACAATTCAAGGACAGACCCAAACACTAGACTATCTTCATTTGCATATTCATATTCATATTAATCTTCCAGTTTATGTTCTAAAATAGTTTTGGCTATCAATTCTGATTTTAGTTACATATTTTGAGATTTCATACATGTGCCCAAGCATAAATATTAAAGAAGAAAAACAAGAGACAGTTCATATAGGCTCTGAAAAGTCAGGGATTTAAATTACTTGTCACAGATGGCAAAGAAGTGTTTAGAGGCTTTATTATTATCTTATCCGGTTAAACCTCCTAAAATGAAGTCAGAGAGCCAAGAGAGAAGAGGCAAGAGGATAAAGAGAGTAAAAAGAGAGTACACACAGTTCCTTAAGAGGTATCAGAAAGGCGGTCAGGAAGAGAAAGAAAGAGGCAAGTATTGGGTAGTAAAGAAATCACACACACGAACACGTGCACGCGCGCACGCACACACACACACACACACACACACACACACAGTATATGGCTTATGTATTCATACTGTTGCCAGCGCATTAGTAAATACCTTTAGCACAGCAGTTATTAAAATTCAGAGATAGTATAAAACTAGATTGATTCTCACTAAAATTAAACAAGATTAGAGATTACATGTAATTTCATAGAGTGATTCTCACTAAAATTAAACAAGATTAGAGATTACATGTAATTTCATTTAGAGAATTAAAGAGAGTTTATTTTCACTTACACAAGATTGATTAATCCAAGTATTCCCATGCCTCTGAAGTCTGTTTTGGGATCATCACCCTGGAAACCAATGTCAGCCCACTGCTTGGAGATTCTAGCCTTCAATTTTTTCGTGGGCATTAGAAGATTCCAAAGCTGTACAAACATGCTTCCATATTACAAATAATAGTGATGCTCGTAATTTACCAAGACATTTTTCTTCTCATAGCTGATGTACTGGTAAGTCGAATGCTTTTAATTAAACAACTTTTGTAGACAAATCATAGGCTCAACAAAGACTATATTTAAAGAACTTTTCAATTAGCCTAAAAAATGTAGCATACTTATTCCAATTTAAAAGACATACAAAGAACAGCAGACTTTGAAAAGGTAACAAATACACAGAAATCGAAAACAATGAGATGTCTTTACTTACTAAGTAATACATATATATCAGAATTAGTAAACTGCTTCCTTGAGAAGAACACAGTGCCAGGCACTTGGCCCTTGCCTCAAACACTATATACTTAAGTAGGCTCTATTCTAATGGCAGGTGATTATCCTTAATCAGAAGGAAAGTAAGTCTGAGATAGGGAGGGGATCATGGAGAAATAACACTGATAGTATTAAAACCTATATGATCATTATTTTACAAATTTTCATAGTTTTAAAAGAAAAAGAATATGACTTGGTTGTAAGTAAATATATTCCTTAAGATTGAGGATTTAAGAACAGCTATCAAATATTGGATGCAACAAACCAATTAGTGCAAAAATAAAGTTTAAAAAATGTAATCAGTCATTTTCTAAATTCAACACCACAAGTCATCAGACAAAAGAGACTACAAAAGTTGATAAGAAAGTTTGTGAAAATTTGCAAAACAGAAATACTTTTTCTTTTTTTTTCCCCACTTCACTACCATTTCAGGCACTTCTGAGTAAAGGACTCCTAATGAAAGGAGTATCCTGTTACCTAGAATGAAATGTGAAGACTTTGTGACCTTACTGTAAGACAGGGTCAGCACTCTGGCCCTGAAGCTAATCCAATCAATAGACTGGGTTTTATCTGGTCCCTTCTCTCATTACTCACACATGCACCTTCTCACCTTAGCCTCTCTCCATGAGCTCAGCACGGGTTTGGTTATGCCAAGGATGAGGCCTCAGTGATGTGGTGTGAGACAAGGTAAGACCACTAAAACTCAAAATTCAGCATGCATAAATATCAAATTTCGGGGTTCCACCCCTGAAGATTCTGATTTCGTAGGCAAGGTGGAACCTTGGATTCTCAATATTAAACACTGGTTAACTTTAGTGAAGGTGGCTCTTGGACTGTACTTAAAGAAACACAGAACTCCTTAGCCCCTTACCCTGCTGAGCATGTGTGAGGCTGGGTGATTCACTGCCAGCAACTGGCTCTTCACCTCTGAATGAGTTTCTTGATGAATCACCAAGTTGAAAATTCCCTTGACTCAAATGCTAGGACTTGGGTCTTACCCCTTCTCTAAAGGGAAGGTATTGTGTAGAGAGGGTCTGAAGTTAAGGGAATAATGATGACGAGGAAGCTATGAAGAGGTCAAGCCTTAGTGAGTGCCAGGCACTGTGCTAACACTTGAAACATAAAAATTCAACCCGCAGCAACAGTCCTTTGAGTAGTTTTATTATCCTCACTGACAAAATCAAGTTTTATTTTTAATTTTAAAATTAGGTGAAGTGTATGTTTATCTCCTCCTGAAAGCAAGCTTTGTTGTTTTTAAACTTGTCTCTTACTGTTACTTGAATATTCTCAATGTTTGTTTCTTTCCACTGCACTTTTAGTTTATAACAAACTCCTAACACCAGGTGCCATGTGCTATTTTCCCTAACTATAACCATTTAAAAATATAATTAGAATAGGTGAAGTGGATGGGCAGATGATTCAGCTCTATTTCAGAATTGATCTTTCTAAAGCACATGACTTCATCTCCTCTAGGCCTTAGAACTAACCTCATCCCTACAATAAAGGTACTAGATCGGATGATCTGGAAAGCTTACTCCAGGCCTGATATTCTCAAATTTCAGCATCTCACTGGCTTCATGCATTTTTACTTCAGAAATAAGAAACAGGAAGGTCCTAAGTAAATTTCTTTACTCTCTTAATTTTTAAATCTATTGTGGCAATATTTGGCACATTTCATAAATCCCAAAAGATCTGACATAATAATCTGAAAAGGGACATCTATGTTCATAATTCAAGAGTAAGCTGAAAAAATGCCTAATTTATGTGAGGATTTATATAAAAAGTAGGGGGAAAAAATCTGAAGCTTGTGGACTCATACTTCTCAGTTGAAAAGATCTCCCTTTATAAGTTTATAATTTATTTCAGAATTAAAAGCATTAAAATAAAAATTGAATCTATTTCATTGATGCCTATCAGGAAATTATAAAAATAGTTAACTAAAAATCTTTCACCAATATAATAAAATTCTCTGAGGCAAAGAAATCAGATGGCTGTGTAAGCCTCCAGATTCTCCACACAGGCCTTACTAGCTCAAGCCTGATTTATTTTCCAGTGTAACTCCAAATACAGAACACCAAAACTTACCTTGAGAAGCAGCTTTTCATGTTGCAGGTTATCAGAATCATATGGTTTTTTTCTCACACTTTCTACATCCAAATAGAGCTGTTTATAACCAGATATCTGTAGTAAGCATGCCTTCATACAGATTTTAAAACTGAAAATGATAAAAGTTCTTATTTTAAAAAAAATCATACCTTCTTATCACAATAAAATAATGCCTTCCATAGCTTGTGGTTCATATGTCTATTTAGAAAGCATTCCCTAGCTTTTGGTTTAATACAATAAGCATCAAGAGCCTCTGTAAACACAAAACATTATACAAAGTATCATGCAAGATGTGATAGAACAGGGCCTACAAAGAGGGCAAGACAGGTAGGAAAGGCAAACTTCCAAAACTGCGAACTTTGTAAACCCTTGATTCGTTCACTTCTTTCCATGTTTTCTCTGGGCAATCTCATGTGTTCCCCAATCTTTATTGTGAGACACGACCAGCAGACCTAATTTTCCAAGGATACAGCAACACACAATGCCGTGACAGGTTCTCCCCGTGCTTCCACACACAACAGCTCATCCTCCCTGAAGCAGCATATGCTCTTTCTCAACTCTAAATCCATTCATGGAATCACTAAGCACTAGCTTCCCAAGCTAGAACGCTCTGAGTTCTGACCTTCCTCTCCATCAACAATACATCAAAAGGTCCCTGAGCCCTTATCCTTTCTAGCTCTGAAATGTCCCTCAAAGCCCTCATCATATATATCCATTTACCCTGGTGTATTTATGGCTTCATCATCTCTTGCCTGAATGACTCAGTTTCCTGCCTGCTCTGTCTTTATTCCTTCTACCAGCCTCCCACTTATTCAAATTTACCCTTCATCTTCCTAAAACACATATCTGATAATGTAGCTCGTTTGCTTAAAAAAAAAAAAAAGAATCAGAGGACAATATCTAAATCTCTCAGTGTGGCATGCGAGCCTCCTTGCAATGTATCTCTGATCTTGCACTCCACTCACTTCTCCAACCTCTGCTCTGCGCCTATTCAACGCTCCGGCTACAGAGGACTCCCTGTCATTCCCAGATACTCAAGGACTCTGTGTCTTGTTGGCACCTTCCTCTGCACAGAACGTCCTCCCCTACCCATTCAACAAGGTCCAGCTCAAACGTTACCTCTTCTGTGGACTTATGGTCACAGTTCTCTCCTGTACCCTCCCCTGCTTCAGCCCAAATAAAGTACTCCTTCCTCAATATTTACAAAGAAAATACCAAATGAAGAAAAGCTTGCTAAATATTTACTATCTCAATATACTTGTGCTGGGAACACAGAAATGTAATAAGTCAAGTCTTCTTATGGAACTCAGAATTTATTTGGGGAAGAACAAGAGCAAATCAATGACTACAGTACAATGGGTTAAATGTATGATAGAGGACCTTCCTGCAGGAGGACAGAGGAACTGAATTTTGAAGGACAAGAAGGACACAGGAGTCATTATTTAAATTTGGGAAAGTAATGGTAAGTTACCTTAGAGAAGGCAGATGATAAACTGGCAATAGTACTGGACTGGGAACCCAGAGATATAGGTTTTAGTCCTGCTTCCATCACTCACCTCTCTGGACCTCACTTCCTCATCTAGTGAAGTGAAAGGGTTGAATTAGATGATCTCCACAAACCCTTCAGCTCTAACGTTTCACAACTGTGTGAGATCTCCAGCCTCACAGGATGTAAGCATACGATAAATGAGAACACCGTAAAAACACATACCTGGCATCCTTCTCAGGGTTAATATTCTTTTCCTTCATTATGTCTACTACACATCTGTCCACTTCACTCTGAACAACAAGTGTCGCTTTCTGTAAGACCTATTTGTGTGAAACAAAGCTGAATGAGAAAAATCCCCTATTGCTGAAAAAGAACAGTATGTTTTGAGGTATTTAGTCAGCTTCCTAATGCGTGTATTAAAATTCAAAACCAAATGAAACCGAATTTGTTTCAAATTTTCAGTAGGGCTAAAATCATACATACATAAAATAGGAGAAAAGCAGCATGATGTATTAGATGAAGTCTTCCTTAACTGAGAATCAAGAGGTTATAAGCCAATGAGTTCTTAGCAAATAAGCTCCCACCACAGTATGCTTATGAAGCAAATACTTTTTATAAAATTCTAAAATTACATAATAAAAATATATGTACAAAAATTTTAATGCAGAAGGAAAAAAATTTAAATTTTAAATGCAGAAGAGCAAAAAGAAGAAAAGTCAAATAATCTTGTCAATCCTACCACCAGAGATAGCCACTGGTAACAGATTAGCAGATATCCTTCCAGTCTTTTTTCTATGCATATAAAACAGATTTCTTAAATAATATGTCTTATAAATGTCCACTGGATTCTTCCTCTCAATAAATAAGCAAGTTCAGGCCTTCTTTACCCTTATAAGGTTTCTTTAACTCTTATCCCTCTTTAAGCTACTATCAAAATTCCATCTGATATTCCTTATACTCCAGACAAAATAATCTAATCATACTTGGAGTTATGCTTCTGCATATCCTGGGCCTTTCTTCTGGAATGATCCTTTTCCCCAATCTCTAGACGTATCAATTCTTCCCATTGCTAAGCTAGCTCACATACCAGATTCAGGAAGCCTTCCCTGATTCTATTCAAGTGGAAGTAACCTCTCCTCTCTTGGAATCTGCATAGTAATGTACCTGTGACCTTTCTATGACTCTTATCACTTTCTATAGTATAGTTATTTTTATATATTAAGTGGAAAATTCTCTGAGGACAGAGACTGTATCTAACTCATTTTTTCATATACTGTATAGAAGAGATAACAGACATATAATTATCGAATGGAGATATTTGACAGATAAAAACCTTAAGAAAGGCAACTGTTTCAGTAAAAGTCATGTACAGCTATTCCATTACTTTTCTTTCAATTGAGGTTAATTTAAATACAATGAAAGGAATGGATGTTACATATTCAGTTTGCCCAGTTTTGACAAATGCATATACCCAAATAATCCACATCCCTATCAAAATATAGAACATTTCCATCACTGCAGAAAGTTCCCTCATGCCCCTTCCCAATCAATCCCTCCCCCAACAAGCACCCACTGTTCTGCTTTCTATCACCATAACTTTGTGGTATGCATATAAATGGAATCATAATGTATGTACTCTTCTGTGTCTGCCTTCTTTTGCTCAGTAACGTTTCTAGAATTCATCCATATTCTTGCTTTTGTCAGTAATTTGTTCCTTCCAATTGTTGAGTAGTATTCCATTGTACGAATACACCTCAATTTGCTTACTCATTCTCCCGGTGATGGGTATTTGCATTGCTTCCAATTTTAGACTACTATGAATAATATTTTTTGTCTTTGTGAAGTGACTATTCGAGGCTCTTGTCCTTTTAAAAATTGTGTTGTCTTTTTATTACTGAGTTCTAAAAGTTCTTTGCGAGATATAAGTCCCTAATCAGATATATGTGCTGCAAATATTTTGTCTTGCCAATTCATTTCTTAAAGGTGTCTCTGATAGTTTTTATTTTGATGCAGTCTAATTTTTCTATTTTTTATTTAAATGGTAACACTCTATCCTCTCTAAAAGACATTTTTGCTTAACCCATGGTAGAAGATGTATATTCTCTTATGCCTTCTTTGAGAATACTTAAAGTTTTGGTTTAAACATAGGTCTAAAGTCCATATCAAATTAATTTTCACATGTAGAGGGAGATAGGAGCCTCCCCTCCCCCAATTTGGATATCCAGTTGTTCCAGCACTATTTATTGGTTTTCCAATACTTTCCTGTCCTCACTGAATTGCTTTAGCATCCCTGTTAAAAAACTATGTATGGTCTATTTCTGTTCTCTCATCTGTTATATTTACCTATTTGCCTAGAAAGTCTTTAAGTCAGTATAAATCTTCTAACTGTTCTTTTAGAAGATTATTTGGGCTATACTAGTTTCCTTAAAATTCTGTATAAACTTTAAATGAGCTTGCCACTCCCTTCAAAAATAGCTTGCTGAGGGCTTCCCTGGTGGCGCAGTGGTTGAGAGTCCGCCTGCCGATGCAGGGGACGCGGGCTCGTGCCCCGGTGTGGGAAGATCCCACATGCTACGGAGCGGCTGCGCCCGTGAGCCATGGCCGCTGAGCCTGCGCGTCCGGAGCCTGTGCTCCGCAACGCGATAGGCCACAACAGTGAGAGGCCCGCGTACCGCAAAAAAAAAAAAGGGGGGCCCCGGTACCCAAAAAAAAAAAAAAAAAAAAAAAAAAATAGCTTGCTGGGATTTTGATTGGAATTGCATTGAATCCACAGGTCGGTTTGGGGATCAGCATCTTAAGAATACTGACTCTTCCAATTGATGAACACAGTATATCTTTCCATTTTAAGTTTTCTCAGGAAAAGGAGTTGTAATGCAGACGTCTCGCACAGCTTTCGTTATATTTATCCCTGAGGCTTTTACGTTTCTGGATGCTACTGTAAGTGGAACTGTTCTTTTTTTGTTTTCCAAAAGTTTGCTCTTAACATACGGGGACATACTGTGTCCTACGACATTGCTAAATTCATTTATCAATAATGCTGGTAAATTTTATAGATTTCTTAGGATTTTCTATACTCACAAACTATGTCATCTGTTAATAAAGACAGTTTCTTTTCAATCATTATGTCTTAGATTTCTTTTCCTTCCCTTACTACACTGCCTAGGACCTTTAGCACAATGCCGAATAAAAGGAGAGTAAACATCCTTGCCTTGTTCCCAACTGAGTGTGGAGAGCATTCAACATTTCAGTGTTGTATACCTATCATGCTAGCTGCAGGGTTTTCATAGATGGCCTTTAATAGGAGGAGGAAGTTCCTTTTACTCCTAGTTAGTTGAGTGTTTCTGACCACGAATGGGTATTGGGTTCTGCCAAAACAGTTTTTCAGTATCTACTCAAATGATCTTATTTTTCTAATTTACTTTGTTAATGTGGTAAGTTACATTCATTGATTTTGAAAATGTAGTCATGACATATTCTTTTTATATATTACTGGGATCAATTTGCTAATGAAGAATTTTTGTATCTATATTCAAGAAGGATATTGATTTGTAATTTTCATTTATACAGTGTCCTTGTCTGGTTTTAATATCAGGATTATACTGGCCTCATAAAATGTGTTTCTTTCTACTCGATTTTCTAGGAGCTTATGTAATAGCAGTATTATTTTTTCTTCTTAAATGTCTGATAAGAGTTCACTAGTGAAGCTAATATTGGAAGATTTTTTTCTGCAAAATGTTTAAATTACAGATTCCATTTATTAGGTATATGGCTATTTCAATTGTTTTGTTTCTTTGTGTTAGTTCTGCTAAACTGTGTTTTTCAAGCACTTTGTCTCTTTCATCTAAGCTACAGACTTCATTGGCATCAAGTTGTCCATAGCACCTCCTTATACTTTAGTGACTACAGGCTGTGGTGATGCCCCCTCTATCATTCCTGATACGGGCAATTTGGGCTTTCTCTCTTTCTTGATCAGTGTTCCTAGAGGGCTATTAATATTACTAATTTTTTCAAAGAATCAACTTTTGAGCTTGGTGATATTTCCTATTTTTATCTGTTTACTATTTTGTTAATTTTTTCTTATTTTCATTATATCCTTTCTTTTATTTACTTTGGGTTTAATTTTCTCTCTTCTAGTTTCTTAAGGTATAAGCATAGCTCACTGATTTCAGGCCTTTAAAAACTGCTTTGGGTGTACTCCACAAATTCTGATAATGTTGTTTTCATTACCATTCACTTCAATTCTCTTTTTAAATTTCCCTTGTGAGTACTTCTGTGATCCATGGGTTACTCAGATTCTTAATTTCCAGATATTTGGGGATTTTCTAGATGTTATATTTTTCTTATTTAAAAAAAAATTAATTTATTTTATTAATTTATTTTTTTGGCTGTGTTGGGTCTTCGTTGTTGCGCGCGGGCTTTCTCTAGTTGCGGCAAGTGGGGGCTACTCTTCGTTGTGGTGCATGGGCTTCTCATTGCAGTGGCTTCTCTTGTTGCAGAGCACAGACTCTAAGTGCATGGGATTCAGTAGTTGTGGCACGTGGGCTCCAGTAGTTGTGGCAAGTGGGCTCAGTAGTTGTGGCTTGCGGGATCTAGAGCGCAGGCTCAGTAATTGTGGCACACGGGCTTAGCTGCTCCGTGGCATGTGAGATCTTCCCAGACCAGAGACCGAACCTGTGTCCCCTGCATTGGCAGGCAGATTCTTAACCACTGCACCACCAGGGAAGTCCTCTTATTTCTAACTTAATGCTTTTGGAGACAGAAAACATACTCTGTATGCATTCAGCCCTCTGAAACTTACTGAGACTTAAAAGACCCAGTATATGATCTATCTATATGACTGTTCCATGTGTACTTGGGAATATGTATTTTGCATCTGTTGGGTGTAGCACTCTATAAATGTCAATTAGGTCAAGATGGTTAATCGTATTGTTCAAATTGTATAGAGCCTTCCGATTTTTTTTTTCTTGTTGTACTATCATTTATTGAGAGAATGCAGTAAAGTTTCCAGCTACAATTGTGGGTTCATATATTTCTCCGTCTAGCTGTGTCTATTTTGGCTTCAAGTATTTGGCAGCTTTGTTAATAAGTGTATACACATTTAATACTGTTATGTTTTCTTGATAAATTAGCCGTTTTATCATTACCAAAAAAAAAAAGATTTAGTCTCTGGTAACACTCCAGGTTTATATTTTCTAAAAGAAAGCCACAAAAGCTTTTTTATGCTTATTGTTTGCATGGTATACGCTTTTACTTTCTATTTGTTTGTGACTTTATGTTTCGAGTATGCTTCTTGAACTAGCATTCAGTTAGCTGGGTCTTGCTATTTTCTCCATCTGTCAATCTCTAATATCTGTCTTATTCTCTAAACTTTTGGTAGATCTTTGGTTCCTAATCAAAAACAAAATAACAGCTGGATGGAGGAGAAATATAACCCATTACATTTTCTAAGTTCTCATGCATCCCAACATTGTCTAAGTTCTCATGGAGCTCATGAAGGTATATTCAATACTGGAATGTACAGGACTTAAAGAATTTCTTAGGTCAGCAATTCTAAAACTTTCTCTTTTAACCTAAAACTACGTAAGTATACAAAGACCCTTTTCCCAATGATGTTTACTTTAGAACTAAAGAAAAAGTAGGTGATAATAAACAACAAGAAAGCAACATATACAAATCACTTATCATATATTTTGTAAGAAAATAATATATGCTTATGCATATGATTTTATTACAAAATAACATTCAATAAACATAAAAGTAATCTAGTCTTTTTTTATTATACCTACTTGATGGTAAGTTATAAATTATATGACTAGCCAAATTATATTTATAGCCAACAAACATCAACAGTGAGTTTCACCATGCAAGCAAATCTGGGGAAATTATATATACATTTGTGTTAGTGTAACCACAGAGTGTGAATGTTTCATTTTTTTTTTTTTTTTTTCCTTGCGTTATGTGGGCCTCTCACTGCTGTGGCCTCTCCCATTTGCGGAGCACAGGCTCCGGACGCGCAGGCTCAGCGGCCATGGCTCACGGGCCCAGCCGCTCCGCGGCATGTGGGATCTTCCCGAAACGGGGCACGAACCCGCGTCTCCTGCATCGGCAGGCGGACTCTCAAGCACTGCGCCACCAGGGAAGCCCTGAATGTTTCATTTTTGAACCACAATGCCTATGTGGTTATATACTTAAAGGTTAGGTACTTAAAGTCTAATTTTGGAAAATTAGAGACCAGAAAATATGCAAATGTGCATTACTATACCATCAATGCACAGACAAGTAAACTGATGCTATAAAACTAATTTATTGTTCAATAGCTAGAATGTTATCATTACTATTTAAGAGCTAAGACAGCAGCTCTAAACAAACAACAGCCAATCAAAAACATGACTAGACTGACAAAATGTTCTTTCCC
>NW_006769244.1:186071-196232 GCF_000442215.2 Lipotes vexillifer
AATTTCAAAATTTTCAAATACCCATATATGCATAAGTACAGTGGAGCTCTGCAACATTACCAGACATTGAATAGCAGCCAGACCTCTTAGCAGAATACTGAACTCGACTCCTCAAGTTCTAAAAAGGTTTTCATTTTCATTTATAAATCCCAAATTTTTAGTAATCCTTAATATATAATTGATAAGTGGTTGGTCCTAATGTAAAATACAAGCAAATGAGACTCAATTTTTAACAATCAAGGAAAGAATTTCCACTACAGAACAATTCACAACCCAATAGGACCACACTATCACTGCTTTAGGGAACTGGCCTCAATAGATTAAAATCACTTTTATTCACAGCAATCATTGGTAATGTTAAGTATTTAAATAACTAAGAGGTTTTCATGCATATTTTAAACTTCTAAAAATTTTGTAGCATATGTTGGTTTAATCCCATCATCACTAACATAATATTAGTGATACCTATCAGGTACTGGGTATTCTCTTAGGCTGCTTTCATTATAATAATATTTCTAATCCTGAAACAACCATGTGGATATTAATACCTCCTTTGACAATGAGAAAATGAGTACCTTGCACAAACAACTAGAAAGTGATACAATCAGAATCTGAACTCAGATTTTTTTCATAGGAATATAAAAGTAGAGCGGGTTAATAGAAATATCACAAAATCAGAATTCAATTTTACTCTACAAAGTAAATGAAATATACAAATGAGACACAATACACACCATAAACTGTATATTTAAACTGATGAGACTTCCTCCATTAGCTTATTGACAAGTTTACCTTAGATTTAAAACCGCAAGAAAGCAAAGCTCCTGTGATTTAATTCCGTAAGTATTAACTACCCATTTGTTGACTATTCCATTTTAGTATGCCCTCCAAAACACAATTAGCAATTTATATTTTTGGATAATAAATTCATAAGAATACAATTTTTGTTTTTTGTTTTTTTTTTTTGCGGTACGCGGCCCTCTCACTGCCGCGGCCTCTCCCGTTGAGGAGCACAGGCTCCAGACGCACAGGCCCAGCGGCCATGGCTCACGGGCCCAGCAGCTCCGTGGCATGTGGGATCCTCCCAGCCTGGGGCACGAACCCGCCTCCCCTGCATCAGCAGGCGGACTCTCAACCACTGCGCCACCAGGGAAGCCCAAGAATACAATTTTAATGTTTACTTTTCAAGTGAACTTTAATTGCCAGTAAATGAGATAAAAGATAATGAACATTTTATTTTCTTTAACTTGTAACTACCTACCTTAAAGCCTCCAAACACTTCAGCCCACATTTACCTCTTCCGTCTCAAAATGCCTGATTTTAATTACATTAGATTTCAGTCTTTTGTTTTTTTTTTGTATACCAAAGACCCTGGTGGAATGTTGAACATATGGCAATCATTCAAATCTTCGCTCAAGGATTTGACCAAGGCACTAGAGTTCTTAAAAAGTATCATCTTGTGTGCAGTCCCACTTAAGTATGGGGTAATTTTACCACATATAAAATCCCATAAGTAAATTTTACAACCAGCAATGTCATTACAATCAATTTTGGTAATGATGGTTACACAGATAGATGTGAAAGTGAGTTCCCAGTTCCAGAAACCCTCCAGAGGTTCATCTACAATTTATGATATTGTTACTTTGTGAAATTGCATCCGAAGTTTCAATTAATGGAACTATACGGGTGGATAGGTATAAACAAATTTTTAGAATGAGCAACTTGTTAACTTTCTAGATCCCTACAGTCTCATTTAAAAAAAAAGAATATTAATCACTTTACAGGATTCTAAACAAAGGGGTAGGACTCTAGACTCTTCTCCCCTCCCCGGTATTCATTCACATATATGAGTTATTCCCATATTGACCCCTCATAAATAAAAAACTAACTAAATCAGTAAAGCACCTATTTTATAGGTCACTCTCCAGAACTTAACAGATATGCTTGCAGTATTCAGCAGTGTACATTTTCTTTCCAGCATGAATCCGTAACTCATATTAATATCACTAGACAGTAGCAAATCAACAATTTTTGACCCTATATTCTCGATCCACATTGTACATCATGACCAAATACAAACATATATACGGATATCAAAAACAGAGATAGATGCACACACAGATAACTAAAATTAAATTTTCATGAAACCATGTTTAACCTTACTACGACCGCTGTTTTCTAATTATTTTCTATTCCATTCCTTTTGTTGTTTAATGCTGGCTGTGATCTACCATGGGATTTCAAACAATGGTCTACACGTTCCATACTCTAACTTTGCCACACCAAATAATCTATATATAGAGAAAAAATATTGCAAAACACTATAGGGAAGCATGTGGTAGACCGAATTATTGGTCCCTGTTTTTCACTCCTGTGTAATTGAATTATATACCCACATGCCTAACATGGCCTCATGGTGGGCATAATGTATTTTTCCACCCCTTGACTTGGGCTTGGCCATGTAACTTACTTTAGGGATATTAATGGACATGACACAAGAAAACTTAAAATATGCCTCTGTGGCTGGACGTTCAATGATCAACTGTGAGAAGAATATTTCCCAGGTACCTTTTCAACCTAGGTCCCACACTGAGACAACTGCAACAGACCTGAACTTGGCACCAGTTTGAAGAAGAGCTTCCCCAGTTGGCCCACAGACACATGAGCAAGAAATAAATAAGGCATTTATTTATAATGCATTTATATAATAAACCTATGCCCTGAGATTTTATAAGTTTCTTACACAGCAGCAACTGACTAATAAACAGTATGAGGTATGACTTATTTTGGATCAAAAGGTACATGACCCCAGGATTTTCTATAACTATCCAAACCTATCTTAAGGACACAGTCTATTAGAAAGTTTTCCCCCTAAGACCCTACTTTCCCAAAAGCTAACAAGTTTTGAGGTAAAATAAACAAGCAAAACCTCAGAACAGAAAAAATTATTCAAATACCTTCTTTGAGCATGAGTAGTGTACACAAACACATACACACACAGAAAAAAAAGGTTTTAAAAAATAGAATATTTCTTCTAAGATGGGAAAATTTCATTCAATACTCTTTACAGCAAAGACTCTTCTAGTAGGACATTAAAAATAATTCACTCTAAAATTGAGACATTCTTTTAAAGAAAAAGTATCTCCAAGTTAAGTTGTCTAGAATAATCACCTTGATATGATCCTACCTTATTCTTGGAGTATGTCAAGGAATTTTCTGAAATGAAAAAAAAAAAAGAATATTATTACTTAAATGCTGTTTGTGAATTACTCCGCAAACAAATAGTATAAATATCAAGCCAGTAATACATTACTTTAATAGTTCCAGAAGATATAATTTCTACATGAATAACATAGCAAACATTAAAAAATTTTATCCTTACAGTATGATTCCAAAATTCTCAACCCAACACACATACCAGAGCCAAAGAGGTAAGACCAACCTAATTTCCCCAGAATCATCTGTTTCTGTGCGGATCCCCAAGTGTCTACTAACTGCTGCAAATTCATCCATGGCTGCCTCAGAATAGCTTGGGTTCCAGAAACTCATCTCAAGAATACAGTGAGAGTGCTCTATCCTACCTTTTCATGTGTTAGCCTTATGAAGTAAGCGTTTATATTTGAAGAGCTAGCAAACAAAACATACAACAAAGGGGCAAAAAGAAAGACTTTAGATTATCTGGACAACCATTCTCTAACCAGACAAAAAGCAAAACAGCTTTTTCGTTCTTGCTTTCTGCTTCAAGAATCACAAGAATGTTTTTTACTGGTCTATTTACAAATTTTTCTGGCAAATAGTGAACAGTCTCCTTTTCTCAGCAATTTGAAAAATTCAAGAAAAATGTTCTTGCTGCAAAATAAAGTCTTAAAATGTTCTTCCGCCACAATATAAAAAACCAATCAATACTACTAAGAGTTCTTATCAAGAGGTACTTTGCTCTTCTCAGAGCAGTCAAAAAGGCAAATCAAAAGAGCAGGCAATAATTTAAGTCAGCTACAAAGTTGTGAAAAATCTAGGGAGGTAATTAAACTTCAATCATCTAGCAGCCCTGAGGCTCACTCTCCTTACTCTGCCCTGTTATCTTGGCTACCAACACGCACTCCTCAAATCTTACAGGGGTGGATTTCTTAGTTGAAGCACACTTGTTCAACACAAAAGAGGCTGTGGTTAAGTCACGATTTTCCATCTGACACAGTGAACATGAACTGCAGCCCATCCCTGGTCTGCCTCACTCTGGCCAAAGAGAAATGACCTCGATCATATTTCTCACTCATCTTTGTTCTAATTTAAAGCCATATTTTCAAATAAGTATTGAAAGCTGATCAAGTTTAGAAGGTACTAGAGCAGCACTATTCAACAGAAATATAATGCAAGCCCAAATGCGAACCACATAGATACCTTAATGTTTTCTAGTAGCCATATTAGAGTAAAAGAAACAGATAAAAGTAATGTTAATATATTTTAACCCAACAGATCCAAAATATTATCATTTCAACATACAATGAATATAAACAATTATTAATGAGATACCTTTACATTCATATAAAGCCTTTGAAATCCAGCGTATATTTTCTAGTTCTGCACATTTAATTGAGACTAGTCATATTTCAAGTGTTCAATAGCCACATGTGGCTATTGGCTACAGTATGGGACAGTGCAGATTTTTAGTCTACTAATCTTTCCTAGGGATCACTAGATACCTGTTATTCTTTCATGAACTGCATGAGATTAAAAGATTGAAGGATGCTGAATATAAAAATGAATCTCCTTCACTGAAGTGAAAATTTCAAAGGGCTTATAAAAGTATAGAGATTTTTCTCGAGAAAGTAGGCTGCAAGCATAATCTAAGGTAAAACTGATGAATTTCAGGAGCCAGAGAAGGTAATTCTTTGCACAGATACAGAATTAAATAATAGCTTTCTTTTCTATAGAATCAGTTTTAGCGCTGGAAGGATTCAAAGTGAGATTTCAAAGATCATGAAACTGAGATTAAGTGACTTGATCGTGATACGCAAGCGCTATTGTCACTATCAGTACTGAGAAAAATATTCATTCAGAGTTAAATTTTTATTCGTTTTTAATTATCCTTTTTCGAAAAACATTACCTATCCTGTGTGTCCTTTGTGCACCTACATAGGTATCAAAAATTCGCTGCAATTCACATTTTCCAGTCATCTGTCGTAAGAGCCATTTCATCCAAAATCGAAGGAAGTGCCCATAGAAGAACTCCCACAAAGAAATAAACATTTTTTCCTGGAGAAGGAAACAGATGACAGGTTTAACGACCTTAAATTGGAGTTAGAAAAAGAGAAAAAATTAGTTTATCCAACTCATCAAATCCCAAATTATATTAATAGATATAATGTTGTTCCATTGTGTCTATTTTGTAGTAGTGTTTAGGAATCTAAGAAAACAATGCCAGGTGTAATATATACCATTTAGATTAATTAAATGATGCTGGCCAAATGGTTAATTTATCATTTTAAACAATTAACTGTAAAAATCAAACTACTTACTTAGATTCAAGCTCTCAGTTCACTATTTAATTTCTTATTCTTTGAGAACAGGGCTCAACAGTTCAACAACAAAAGGACCCCACCTAAAGCAACAATTAAATCAAATATACCATATATCAGAATTGTTTGTATAAAGAATGTCTTCTTAACCCCTGTGGATAATCCCAGTTACAGCTGTCCCACAGTCAGGTGATGGCAGCAAATAAAAACACTACATATGGCTTACAAATGAAGTATACAAACTGAACACGGAGTAGATCACACCCTGGCTAATTGTTGATTTTCCATTCAACAGGTGAACGGCAGAAATACTAAGAAGGGTAATAGACTACACCCTCGATAAAACTGAATCTTTATGCCATAAGAAAAATCTTCGGCTCCTAAATGAAGCGGGGTCGGGGAAATGGAAGTCAGGAGGAGTTACTTAAAAACAAAAATGCTCATCTCTTTCCTGCCTTAAACATTTCCACAGATAGATTATCTCCCGAGGGACTGTCAAAGATCCCCGCAGGTCAGTGCAGAATCAGTGCACAGAGACTGGCTGAACTGTGATTTTAAAATGAATCCATCCGGTCCGCGCTCATCAGGACAAAAGAAGCCGAACTGCAAAGCGGAGGGAACGTCAGCCTCACGGCGCCTGAGCTCCCCAGCCCTCTGGGAGCCGCTGCGCCGCCGAGCCCCCCTCCCGGAGCCTGGCCGAGCCCAGCTCGCGCCCTGCCCGCGAGTAGGAGGGAACCGCTCGCACAAAGCCCCGCCGGCCGGGCAGCCCCGCGGGACTTTCCGTAGGACACCGCGGGGCTCGCGCGCCTTCAGCGCAGCCGCACCCAAGCTGCACCGGGCGAGAGGAAAAGAAACAGCAGCCACCTCACGGGAACGGGAAGAACTAGGAGGAGCTGGAGCTGCCTCGGTTTCCCCGACTGCAAACTGCCGGCAACGGAAACGACGCTACCCGCGGTAAGCTCCCTGCAAGCACCGCGACCCGGAAGTCGGGGAGCGAAGCGGCGGGAACGCCTTCCCCGGCACACTGCCCGGCCCCGCCCCGCCGCCCTCGCCGATTGGCCCGAGCTCCACCAATCGCTATCTCTGAAAGGAAGTCGAGCTGGGCTGCCCCGCCGCGCGTGCTTGGATTCTAGGGACGCCCGACGGTTTCCCTGGCAACCACTACCTTGAGGCACGCCCCGCGCCAAAGATCGGTCTTCGGCAGAGCGGCTCCGTAGATTTTTCTCGCCTTAAGTTTCAGGTCTTTTGCGCAAGCTGAAAAGGTGTACTACTCCTAGATTCCAAGCACGGGAGAAGCGATGTGCTTTGCGTAACTTTCATACCGCCAAGGTTACAAAAGTGCTTTCACCTGCATTTAACCTTAATTCTGTGAAGTAATTAGTAACAGTCCCACTTTATGGATGAGGAAACAGAATTTACGTTGAATGACTTGCCCATGGCTACTACGTGGCAGATACGGAGAGCCCTGTACGTTGAGTAAAGAAGTTTAGACTTTGTCCTGTAATGTTAAACATCTAATAGTACATGGAACATTTATTCCTTAGCTGGTTTTTTTCTTGAAAAAGTAACTTATGCACATGACTTTAAAAAAAAAATCCAACCTCAAACAGTACATTCATTAATTCAAGTATCTGTTAATTGGCCGTTGATGCACCAGGCAGTGTTCTAAGAGGGAGTCAGACATTAAATAAATGCAAATATTTAGTATGTCAAGTGGTACTAAAGGGGTATTAGGGAAGGGAGGGAGAGTTTCTACATACAGTGTAGACAGGGGAGTCTCCGTGTTAAGGTGACATTTGACCAGTGTTCGGAATGAAGTAAGGGAGTGAGAGTATCTGGAGGAAGAGTATACCAGACACTAGAAAGGCAAGGGCAAAGACATACTTCAAAAGGTGGAGGAATAGCAAGAAGGGCAGTATGCCTGGAGGAGAAACAATAAGGGGAGAGTAAAATACAAGTACAAAGGACAATTTACACTGAAAAATAACTTCCACCCACCCATGTACAACTCCTGGTCCCTCAGCCTCCTTTCTCGAAAGCAACCAGTATTAGTTGCTTGTTTGTACCTTCAGGGACATTCTATGCAAATATATATATATACCCCCTCCATCCCCTTGTTAGCACAAACTGAAGCAGCAGTACACACTTTTCCACACCTCAACCAACACTTTTTTAAAAGGTGCTAATTGTAAAACGCTAGACATGTGAAGGGTGCATAAGCCATCATCGCTGCCCCATAGAAGCAACTAACTTGGGAATGAAATCTGGACATATACTATAATAATAAAACAGACTCGGATCTTGAAAGGAACTTAAAGATCATCTCAATGAATATTTTTTATTGTACATAAAAAGATTCAGAAAGGCAAAGTACACAGCCAAATTGGCAAATTAAGAACTAGAAACAAACCTATATTTCAGGTGTTTCTCTATTATCACACAAAACCTTCATAGAATAGAAAGTGAGATAATTCTGTAGTACAATTATAAAATCCTTTTACCTTTTCAATGTGCTACACTGAGAGTTGGGGGTTGTGGTGCAGAGAGGAACCCTTCTGCTGGTCTCCATGCTGCCTGTTGGCCCACTTCTATCCATGTTTTTCTCCAAGAGAGGAGAATGCTCACCTGTTTGGTCAGAACCTGAGAAGTTGGTTGAACTGCATTTATTGGAAGCAGGATCACTGTCTATTAAAATGCCATGTGCATATGGATTTCCTCTTCTCTCTTCCACGAATTCATTTGCATATAACTAGCAGATACAATAAACCAGTCCTGTGCCTCAGGGAAGATTGGCCTTCTATCTTTCTTATTTTATTGTCTTTCTTCTTTGTGGCTGGCTAAATGGTGGTTAGATCCTAAGATTAGAATTCTGGCTTCAAGGAGAAAGTGGGACCTACTTAGGTCTCTGAACTAAATTGTGTGCTTCTACCAGGCCTTATCAGATACACCTACATGGAAGAAAGAGGCTATGGTGTAATGGAGTTTGGTTATATTTTTGTGTAGTACTGAGGAATCTCTGCTTTTCTTGGATTCTCAGACTAAACAACAAAGGCACTGTTGATTTTAGAAACTGCTTAATGGAAAGAGTTGTTTGGTATGACTGTTAATCAACAATTTGTTACAGTGTTTGGGGTTTGATCCATGGAGGACCCAAATAAAATATCAAGCCCTCTTGCGGAGTGTGTGAAGTCTGGAATGCAGCGAGTTTATACTGAGAAGGAAAACTGTATACTCCTTTCACTAACAGTGAAATGGATTACTTCTGCAGAAGCATTAAAAATGTTATGGACAGTGGCAACCCTGACTGGTTTTATGATGATTTGTGTTGCACTTTCCTGAAACTAAGTTAGACACTGTGCTTAGGGGGAATCCCTCATGTATGGATTCCCCATATAATATTTTTTAATGTAAGGACAAGGAAATACACAGAATGCCAAGGCAAATTTGTTCTCACAGCTACTAGTAATGGGGTTTACCAATGAAAATTCAAGCTATGCAAAATTAAGCTAATGGACTGGGGTGAAGATATTAACCAGAACAAAGGAAATAACCATTAAGTCAGGTAGAACTATTTATATGATTGTTTTTAAAAAACAAAGGATGAGGGGGAGTAAAGAAGCAATAATTTTGACAGATTCCCTATAGAGGGTTTGGTGGCACATTAACAATAGTTGGGAGCAGGGAAAACTATTCAGGCTCCTGTGTCAGCCTCACCTAAGTTAATCTATCAGATCTGTTCCAATTATCCCAACCTGGATGAGTTTAGGGCTAAGGATGCTGAAATAGGGAAATAAGGTGGATTTAGCACAGGGAAGTTATTTTAATTCATCATTAGGACTGTGGTAGAAAAGGACAACTAACTTGAGGGTCAAGAAATCATCATTTGACCCCTGTTAGGAGGTCCAAGATTGTATGATATAGTTTATGTTGAGCGGCAAAGGACAGTGGAAAACCTCTGGGGGATTATCTAACGATGATGCAAAATGTACCATAATATCATCAGGGGAATGGAAGGGCAATATTAAGGTATGAAAATTGAAGTTTGGAGCAAATGAAAATGTTATGGTAGGCAGCACCAGAATCATGATGAAGCTGAAGCTGGAGAAATAAGAAAGTAGGAACTACCCAGTGCCTCCTTTTATCTGAATCTGTAATTACAGTGGATGTGATGAAGTTCCCTGTCACTACCAGCTTAAAGCCAAATGTCTTTTAAGAGACAGAGAAGTCTGCCCTTTATGGATTTTTAATTAGACACACAAAATGGGAGCCCTGAAAATTGCTCAGACCTTCCTTTGGAGTAAATATCAGGCAGTGTCAGATTGGGGAAGGACACAGGAAATCTCACCTCTCATTAGGAAACAATGGGAGCAGAATCTCCACTAATGCTTTCTATTACTCCTCTGTGGCCCAGGAGAAAAGACCCATGGGAATAACTGTTAGCCATCATGATTTGAACAAGGTAGTTACCATGACTTAAATTAGTGTCTGTTACCATGACTTAAATTAGTTGTCTGTTCTGCCAAGCACTGTAGAAACTGCCTAAGACATTGAACAAGCTAACGTTCAACAAGCTAAACAAGCTGCTTTTGTGATAGATTCACCTATGCTACCTTCTTTTTTTTTTTTTTTTTTTTTTTAATACACA
>NW_006769244.1:196242-226400 GCF_000442215.2 Lipotes vexillifer
TTATTTATGGCTGTGTTGGGTCTTCATTTCTGTGCATGGGCTTTCTCTAGTTGTGGCAAGTGGGGGTCACTCTTCATCGCGGTGCGCAGGCCTCTCACTATCGCGGCCTCTGTTGTTGCGGAGCACAGGCTCCAGACGCGCAGGCTCAGTAATTGTGGCTCACGGGCCCAGTTGCTCCATGGCATGTGGGATCTTCCCAGACCAGGGCTCGAACCCGTGTTGTCTGCATTGGCAGGCAGATTCTCAACCACTGCGCCACCAGGGAAGCCCCCTTCTTTTTTTTAAACTTACTTAACTATAGTTGATTTACAATATGGTGTTAGCTTCAGGTGTACAGCTTCAGAGTTGTTTCCATTATAGGCTATTATTCAATATGGTTCCATGGGCTATACAGTAAATCCTTGTTGTTTATCTATTTTATATATAGTGGTATGTATCTATTAATCCCAGACTCCTAATTTATTCCCCCTCCCCTTTCTCCTTTGGTAAACATAAATTTGTCTTCTATGTCTGTGAGTCTGTTTCTGTTTTGCAACTAAGTTGATTTGTTTCTTTTTTTTTTAGATTCCACATATAAGTGATATCATATGATATTTGTCTTTCTCTGTCTGATTTACTTCACTTAGTGTGATCATCTCTAGGTCCATCCATGTTGCTGCAGATGGCATTAGTTCATTCTTTTTTATGGCTGAGTCATATTCCATTGTCTATGTGTGCCACATCTTCTTTATTCATTCATCTGTCGTTGGACATTAGGTTACTTCCATGTCTTGGCTATTGTAAATAGTGCTGCTATGAACATTGGGGTGCATGTAACTTTTTTTTCCAGACTTTTCTGGATATATGCCCAGGAGTAGAACTGCTGGATCATATGGTAGTTCTATTTTTAGTTTTTTAAGGAACCTCCAGACTGTTTTGCATAGTGGCTGCACCAATTAACATTTCCACCAACAGTGTGGGAGGGTTCCCTTTTCAGCTATGCTATCTTCTTGATCTCATTCTCAGAATGAGATCGGTTTGCTTGTGCATGAGAAGGAATGTGTAATATATTTATGGTCCTTCTCCAAGGACATCTGACCTCCCCAGCTCACTGCTACAATTTGGTGAGAGTGGACTTAGATATGATCACCATCAAAATTAATTCATTATACTGATTATATTATGATCATTCCCCACCTTGGAGAAACTCAGGAGATTTGAGAGCTGTCATGGCACGTATGACTAGCTGAATCAATCTAGTTAAGATTTAGAGCTTATTTTTTAGATTTCCTTCCCATTTAGGTCACCACAGAGCATTGAGTAGAGTTCCCTGTGCTATACAGTAGGTTCTCATTAGTTACCTATTTTATACATAGAAGTGTATATATGAAAGGATATCTGTATACGTATAACTGATTCACTTTGCTGTACAGCACAAACTAACACAACATTGCTAAGCAATTATACTACAAAAAAAATTAATTAAAAAATAGGACACATACACATTGGTAAGCAAAACAATGCTTGGAAAATAAAGATAGTAGATTAAATTAAAAAGATTTAGAGCTTAGTGAAGTCAGTGAAATTTCTAAAAATAACTTTGGGCCACCAGAGGTGTTTTATAAATGGTAAACAATAAATTACTCCCCCTCCAGGACTCTGTCAATAAAAAGGAGACACAACACCTTACAGGAATATTTGGCAAGCTATGAAAAATATGTAATGGGTAGTGGCCCAAGGATTCTGCTGAGACCCTACGATTCTCACACATTCATACATAATTTTAAAAGTTTCTGACACCACAATACATGCAAATTGGAGGCTTTGAATGAAATATAATACTGCCACCTCGTGGCGACCACTGGGATTTTGGGACTCAAAAAGTTCCTGATGAGAGGCGGAGTCAAGATGGCTGTGTGGAAAGACACGGAGTTAGCATCTCCCCACAACTAGGGCGCCTGATGGCCGCTGATGGGAGACTCTGAAGACCAAGAAGAGGGGAGGAACCCCAAAGTGAACCGGCGGCTTGCAGGACCTTGGTTCACGAGCCCAGGGTCAGGCCGAAGCTCCTGCAGTGGGAGCTCTGAGTCCAAACCACTGGATTAACAGAGAACCTCAGACCCCAGGGAATATTCATCGGAGTGAGGTCTCACGGAGTTCCTCATCTCAGCACCAAAACCCAGCTCTACCCAATAGCCTACAAACCCCAGTGTTGGAAGCCTCAGGCCAAACAACTGGTAAGACAGGAACACAATCCCACTCATTAAAAAAAAAAAAAAAAAATGAGACGGCAAAAAAATATGTCACAGATGAAGGAGCAAGGTTAAAACCTATAAGACCAAATAAATGAAGAGGAAATAGGCAATCTACCTGAAAAAGAATTCAGAGTAATGATAGTAAAGATGATCCAGAATCTCGGAAATAAAGTGGAGGCATGGATTGAGAAAATACAAGAAATGTTTAACAAAGATCTAGAAGAACAAAGGAATAAACAGATGAATAACACAATAAATGAAATAAAAAGTACACTAGAAGGAATCAATAGCAGAATAACTGAGGCAGAAGAACAAATAAGTGAGCTGGAAGACAAAATGGTGGCAATAACTGCGGAGGAGCAGAATAAAGTGAAAAGAATTGAAGACAATCTCAGAGACCCCTGGGACAACACTAAATGCACCAACATTCTAATTATAGGGGTCCCAGAAGAAGAAGAGAAAAAGAAAGGGTCTGAGAAAATATTTGAAGAGATTATAGTTGAAAACTTGCCTAAAATGGGAAAGGAAATAGTCACCCAAGTCCAGGAAGCACAGAGTCCCATACAGGATAAACCCTAGGAAAAACACACCAAGACACATATTAATCAAACTAACAAAAATTAAATTCAAAGAAAAAATATTAAAATCAGGAAGGGAAAAACAAAAAATAACATACAAAGGAATACCCATAAGGTTATCGGCTGATTTTGCAGTGGAAACTCTGCAGGGCAAGAAGGGAGTGGCAGGATATACTTAAAGTGATGAAACAGATAAACCTACAACCAAGATTACTCTTCCCAGCAAGGATTTCATTCAATGGAGAAGTCAAAAGCTTTTCAGATAAGCAAAAGCTAAGGGAATTCAGCACCACCAAAGCAGCTTTACAACAAATGCTAAAGAAACTTCTCTAAGCGGGAAACAGAAGAGAAGAAAAAGACCCACAAAACAAACCCAAAACAATTAAGAAAATGTAATAGGAACATACGTATCAATAATAACCTTGAATGTAAACGGATTAAATGCCCCAACCAAAAGACACAGACTGACTGAATAGACAAAGAAACAGACCCATATATATGCTGTCTACAATGTAGAGACCCACTTCAGGACTAGGGACACACACAGACTGAAAGTGAGGGGATGGAAAAAGATATTCCAGGCAAATGGAAATCAAAAGAAAGCTGGAGTAGCAATACTCATATCAGATAAAATAGACTTTAAAATAAAGAATGCTACAAGAGACAAGGAAGGACACTACATAATGATCAAGGGATCAATCCAAGGAGAAAATATAACAATTATAAACGTATGCATCCAACATAGGAGCACCTCAATACATAAGGCAACTGCTAACAGCTATAAAAGAGGAAATTGACAGTAACACAGTAATAGTGGGGGAGTTTAACACCTCACTTACACCAATGGACAGATCATCCAAACAGAAAATTAATAAGGAAACACAAGCTTTATTATTATTATTATTATTATTATTTTGCGGTACGTGGGCCTCTCACTGTTGTGGCCTCTCCCATTGTGGACCACAGGCTCCAGACGCGCAGGCTCAGCGGCCATGGCTCACGGGCCCAGCCGCTCCACGGCACGTGGGATCTTCCCGGACCGGGGCACGAACCCGCGTCCCTTGCATCGGCAGGCGGACTCTCAACCACTGCGCCACCAGGGAAGCCCCCCCCTTTTTTTTAAGTATAAAATGAAGATAATCATAGCATATTAGGTAGATGTTATTGGTATCTTCATTTCACACCTTTAAAAAAAAGACAGATGTTGTGAGGACTTAACGAGATCATATATGCAAACTGTTTATCCCAGAGTCTGGCACAAATGTCACTTCCTACTACAGGACAATAAAGTTATTGAGCACTCACCTCGAGCCCAGCAGTGGGGAGCTTTCCCATAGTTTCTCTCTTTTAATAACCAGCAGCCCTGGCAAGCGGTTCGAGGGGGAGGGAGGGGGTCCCCCCACCCGAGGGGTCCCCCACCCCGCGACGCCGGGGAGCGGGGCGCAGGCGCAGTGCGTGTCCATCGTCGGCAGGCAGCGTGAGCGCTGCCGCTCTGCTCTTCGCGTCGCGCTGTCAGTTGCAGTCCGTCGAGTCAGCTCCATAAGGACCAGGCATGTGAACTTGCTGACCGCGCTCGTCGCCGTCTTGCTCTTTAGTTTCTCCTGCTTCTGCATCTCCAGGATGACTCACAACAGTAAGCGGCGGCTGACTTCTCTCGCTTTCTTCTCGCCTCCCAGGCTTCGGGGCTCCGGGATGACTGAGGAGGCCGGGTCGGAGAGAAGGGAAGAGAGGTACTAGGAGCTTTCAAATGTAGGGCACCCTCCCCCCACACACACACACCACGCCCTTGTCCGCTGGCCGTTAAACCGTAACGGGCGTCCCTGGTCCACCGGGTGGCCGTGACCGCCGCCGGGCGCGCGCGCCAACGGTTGGTGTGCGCGGCTGCCCGGTCCTCTCTTGCGTCTGCGGGCTCCTTTTCTCTCAGAGGTTCAGGGGCCCCTTCTGTGCCCACCTTTCCCCACACTTCGTCGTTTTCTTCCCCGTCGTTTTCAGGGAAATGTGAAGGTCTGACTTAAGGAACTCTTACACAGCCAGCAAATCTCTCCTCTTTCGTGTCCTACGTTATAGTTTTAAGCCACACTGGAAGGCTCCCTAAAGTATTTGTTTTCGAAGCTGAAAAGGGATGAGATGACGGAGACGTGATCAACAATTAAGAGCGCTGGTTTAGCACCTGAACTTTCTCAAATGGAGCGTGTGCGTTACCACTTTGAATCGCACCAAGGTTTTTAGTTTATTGCTGTCTGTAGGGTTGCCAATTTGGCAAATAAAAATAAAGGTTGAGGGCTTCCCTGGTGGCGCAGTGGTTGAGAGTCCGCCTGCCAATGCAGGGGACACGGGTTCGTGCCCCGGTCCGGCAAGATCCCACATGCCGCGGAGCGGCTGGGCCCGTGAGCCATGGCCGCTGAGCCTGCGCGTCCGGAGCCTGTGCTCCGCAACGGGAGAGGCCACAACAGTGAGAGGCCTGCGTACCGCAAAAAAAATAAAAAAAAAAAAAGAGGTTGACCAGTTAAATTTGAATTTCAGATGAACAGTGCATAAGTTTGAAGTATAAAAACTGCATCGGATGTATTTATACTGAAGACATTATTGTTTATCTGAAATTCAAAGTTAACTAGGTTTCCTGTATTTTCTCTTTCAACTCTAGTCTGTAGTGAACATTTTAGCGTTTATATGGTTGAATTTTGAATTTAAGACGTAGGAACCCTGCAAATATATTAACTCATTCTTCCAAGATTATTCTTAGGTTGCTTTCGGTTAAATTTTCATTCTTCTTATTAAACATATTTATATATGACTCAGGGTGCACACAGTAATCTTGGTAGTAGCATGGACTGTCAAGTTTAGAAGTGGCTTTAATCTTCTAATGTTTATGTCATCCCTCTCATTAATGTTAAAATTGTTTTAGTCCCTTACTACTAAATTTTGTCATGTACACACTATCAACATTTTACCCCATTTGTTTGAAAGATCAGAAACGTATATTAATTTATCTGATTTATACGACTAATCTTCAATCATTTATACACTTTTATTCGACATTTTCTATAAAGAATATTATCCAAATGTGTTTTTATTTATTTTAGAACAATTAACAACGTGCACTCTTATAACAAAAAATAAACCGTTACTCGTAATTAGAAAGCAAAATGGTAACTTCTTACAGTAATTTTGGAAGGCAATTTAGATGGGTAACCTCAGAAGGCATTTTAATGGTGCCTTCTTATAATGAAACGGTAGACTTTGGGGTACATACAGTCATTTTGATGTGTTTTTCAGTTATGACCATAGGATAAAGAAGTTTGGTTCTTCCCAGTGTTTATATTCCCATCATTTGTATGTTCAAGTTCAGAAAATGAGATATGGTTCCTTAGAAGACACTACTCTTAAAAGAGCAGATAAAACAGGTTTTTCATTTTCTATGTATGTGTTTCTATGGAAACTAGTTCTAAAATAATTAGGAAATCAATTCTAGTACTGTAATGAGATGTTCTTACATCAACAAATTTCATTTAGTTTCTGAAGTAGTGATTTTTTTTTAACATCTTTATTGGAGTATAATTGCTTTACAATGGTGTGTTAGTTTCTGCTGTATAACAAAGTGAATCAGTTATACATTTACATATGTTCCCATAGCTCTTCCCTCTTGCGTCTCCCTCCCTCCCCCACTCCCCATCCCACCCCTCTAGGTGGTCACAAACAGCCGAGCTGATCTCCTTGTGCTATGCAGCTGCTTCCCACTAGCTATCTATTTTACATTTGGTAGTGTATATATATGTCCATGCCACTCTCTCACTTTGTCCCAACTTACCCTTCCCCCTTCCCGTGTGCTCAAGTCCATTCTCTACATCTGCGTCTTTATTCCTGTCCTGCCTCTATGTTCTTCAGAACCATTTTTCTTTTTAGATTCCATATATATGTGTTAGCCTATGATATTTGTTTTTCTCTTTCTGACTTATGAAGTACTGATTTTTATAAAACACCAAAATAATCCCAATGTTTTAAAAATTTGATCTTTAGTTATAATTCTTATCAATGAAAATTTGGGAATGTTTATTAGAAAGATAGCCACCACCTAGTGCTTTATTCTTTACCTACTTTAAAATTAATTTTTATGTGTAGATAAATAATTTTTAATCTTTTAATTTCTTTTTGTAAGCTCAGTAGTATTAATAATTTGTTCAACAAATATGTAAGCTTCATGAAGTGAGGATTTTTTTTTCCTGTTTTTGCCTGTTTGATTCACTACTGTGTCCTCAGAATCTTGAAAAATGTCTAACATATAATATGTATGCTAAATATTTGTTGAGTGAATGAATTTTAAAAGTACCTATTCATGTTGTAGGAACTATGCAAATAATTTTTTTTTAAACCCTTGCTTTCATGGGGCTTACATTCTGGTTAGGGGAAATAAACAACAAACATGAGTGATGTAATTGCTGTATGATGTCAGGTATTGGCAGGGGCAGGAGAGAGAAAGTGCTATTTTAGATAGAGTTGTCAGAGAAGGATTCTCTGAGAAAGGCATATTCGAGTAGATTCCTGAATGAAGTGAGGAAGCATTTTATGTGGATAGCTGTGGGAAGAGTTTTCCAGGCAACAAGAAAAGCAAGTGCAAAGGCCCTGTGGTGGGATCATCTTGATATGTTTGAGAAAAAGCCAGGAGGACAACACGAACAGGAAGGGAGTTGTAGGAGGATGAGATCATGGAGACCATAGTAAGAGTTATGACTTTTATTCTGAGTAAGACAGGAAGCCATCTAAACAAGTGTTGGTGAGGGTGTGGAGAAAAGGCAACCCTTGTGCACTATTGGTGGGAATGTAAGTTGGTGCAGCCACTATGGAAAACAGTATGGAGGGTCTTCAAAATACTGAAAACAGAACTACCATGTGATGCAGTAATTCCACTTCTGAGTACTTATCTGAAGGAATGAAAAACTAGAGCGTTACTCAATGCCTTTGCATAAATTGATAAAAACATCAATTCCTGAATTGTGTGCTTATTAGAATACAGTTTTTATCAATTTATATATGTCCCTTATAATACGCTGCTTAGTTTGCCTTGTTCCCGGACTTTCCAAAATGCTGCTGACAGTCTTTATATGCCCTTCTAAATTCTCTTTGTCATGATCAAAGCCAGAAGTCTGTTACTTGTCCCAGATGCCCTGGCCGGCTGTGCTCTCATTACGTTTTGCCAGTGGGAGGCAATTGTGCCAGATTAGAGGGTGCAAAAAGGTAGTGTTATGCTGCTTTCGGTGGTTCTTCCACCAAACTACCAGCCCTCACTGGAGTGTCAGGTGTTCAGGCAGCAGCAGCAGGTCCGGTATTGTCAGTGGTGGCAGGTGTGGGAGGTAGCTAGCAGATGGCTAGGAGCCCCTGGGGTGGCTGCATCACCCAGGAAACATTCTCGGGGAAGAGAATCTGGAATTGCTTATTTTCCCTACTTGGGGTTAAACACAGTGATAACCTACCACACTGCCAGTGGGATACCTTCTGGTGGTGGTGGTGGGGCAGGGGGGGGGCGGATACTGGAAGTCTCCAGCTGATAGGCATTGGCAGAAGTTCTCTCAGTTATCACCTGTTGTTGACTGGGATGAAGTACCTACTGGAATCAAGGCCCTGGAGATCAAGTGGCTGCTGCTTTCACCAATAATGTGTGAATGATGACTTTCAGGATTATGGGTGCGATGGCTTTTTATTATTACGCTGAAAAGCTTTATCTATCTGCCTTTTTTGTCACTGTTACACTCTCCTTGAAATATGTTCTTAGCTTAGCTCTCTCGGTTTCCTCGGTTTCTTGAGTTTGAAATATTGGAATTCCCCAGAGCTCACTCCTTGTAACTTTCCACTCTCTACACCCACTCCCAACATGATCCCATCCAATCACATGGCTTTAAATACCAAATTCTGACAGCTCTCAAATTTATATCTCTAGTTCTGACCCAGAATGATATATTCAACCGCCTATTCAACACTTTCACTGGGATGTCAATATTACTCTTACCAGAAATATTGATTCCCCACCCCCTAACCTGCCCCTCTCCTCTTCACCATTCCAGGACATGGCAACTCCATTTCTCCACTGTATGCATTTCACATTATGCTGCAGAGCTTGCCTATGTACCACATGTTTTTCTTTTGTATGTATAACATTTTGAAAAATTGAAAGAATTTGTACAGTGGGAATACAAAAGTAAGAAAACTGAAATGGTAGGAAGCATACAGTACTCAATTCAGTTGAGAATATAGAAACGATCAATTCCTTTTTCAAAAAAGTTTTAAAGATGAATACCTTTTTATACACACGTGTAACTGATTTATTCAAGCAATTCAACTTGCTGGGCCATAAATATGAACAACTTTTTATTTTTCCAATTATTGCCCATACGTCTTCTATCGGAACTCTTTTCTGATAACCGTAGACGTTCATAGTAATATTGAAGACTTACTCTAAGTATCTTTTGGTCACTTTTGGTTATTCAACAAGTCTTATTCCAGTTTTTAAATACCTATTCTGTTCTTCTAAAAAAATTTAATCTCATAGTTAATTAAAAGCTTTCTCGTCATTTCCCTACTGGACAGGGACAGACTAGACTTGTGGTTCTAGGAAATGCAAAGGCAGGAAAAGAAACTGGTCTGTTTTCAGACATTTTTCCCCTTGTTTGGTGTAAAACTTCCTTAACCTTAGAGGCTTAAAAAATCACTTTAACTCTCAAGTTAGTAATCAAGTTCAAAAAGGGCTCTGCTGGGCAGTTTGTGATCTGCGTGGTGTCAGCTGGGGTGCTCGGGGCTGGAGGAGCTCCCGAGAGGTCCCCCTTACCCAGGCATCTGTCTCATCTTCCACGCGGTGGCTCATCCTCTGAGGCCTCTCCAGGTGGTTTGGGCTTCTCACAGCATGGTGATCTTAGCAAAGGTGTGCTTTTTCACAAGGCAACTACCTTTCAAAAGGCAGAAAGTGGAAGCTGCCAGGCCACTTAAGACTCCAGCCCAAACTGCTACTGCATTACTTCTGCTGTAGCCTACTGGTCACAGCAGTCACAGGGCTCACCCAGACACCGGGGAGTGGAGAAATTGACTTTCCCTCCTGACGAGTGACTGGCAGGGTCGTGTTGTAGAAGGGCATTTGCTATGGGAGATGCTGTTAAAGTCATCTTCGGAAAATCTGCTGCACCCCTCCCCGGTCCTTGGTCTATACCCCTATGGTAGCGGGATGAGAAGGAGTTGGAGAGGCAGAGGTTTCCTTGTGTGATGGCAGCATGATGGTTTCAGTTTCTCTGGAAGATGCTTCTGTGTGGCAGACATCCAAGGCTGGGTCTTTCATGGCTGCTTCTGAGGGTCTATTGGGATCTCCTTACTTTCCATTCCCTGCTACCTGAGCCTCTCCCCCACCCCGCCTCTGCCCTCAACGCAGCCTCTTGTTGCTAGGATTCTCCTGCCTTGCAGGTGACCCTCTTCAGGTGACCTTCAGTGTTCACTGTAGCCACAGCAGACTCAGGTACCTTTGCCACTTGTAGCTGTGTGCCTTCAGGCTACTTCACAGATGTTCCCTCTTCGCTTAGCAATTTCTCTCCCTCTCTCCTGCCCCTTTCCATCTGGCATGATATTTTTTTTTAGCTGCATAAGTTATTTTAATTGTAAGTTCATAAAAGTCTACATTAAATGCATCATCTTACAAAATAATAACCTATGAGAGTATATAAAAAATGACTGAGCCAACATTATTTGGCACTTTTGATGCTTCCATTAACTTCAACTTAACTATTCCCTTTCCAAATATGAAATTTAAAATTGTCAAGCTACTTACAAAAAGATGTGTAATTTATTTCCAAAAAAAAGATGTGTAATCTTTTACAGACATTTTGTTGGTCCAGCACTTCAGCAATTTTCAGGTAGAGACGCTCCCCAGCCGTTGACTTAGTAGAGAGAGGGATCATTGTGGAGCATCTTGTTGGAAGGAAAGCACCCTTATCCCCAACCAAGTGAGAGAGTATATGTGTGCATATATTCACAGAAAGCCTTGTGGGAGTATGCCTGCAAAAGAGCATGGAGCCTCTAAGTCAGCAGTGTCCAGGATCCAAGCGTGGGCTGTTCAAGACAATAATTGAAATGTCTTGTGGAATTTAAAATATGTAGAACAGGGGGCTTCCCTGGTGGCGCAGTGGTTGAGAATCTGCCTTCTAATGCAGGGGACACGGGTTCGAGCCCTGGTCTGGGAGGATCCCACATGCCGTGGAGCAACTAGGCCCGTGAGCCACAACTACTGAGCCTGCGCATCTGGAGCCTGTGCTCCGCAACAGGAGAGGCCGCGATAGTGAGAGGCCCGCACTTGCCGCAACTAGAGAGAGCCCTCGCACAGAAACGAAGACCCAACACAGCCAAAAATAAATAAACAAATAAATAAATTTATAAAAAATAAAATATGCAGAACAAAATGCATAACAACAATTTCAGGATAAGGTAGGAGAGGGGATAAATGGAGTTAAGTGTACTCAACTTGTAGCACTATTGAGAAGTGAGGTTGTAAGAATTTGTATTAAGCTGTAATAAGTCAAGGATTCATGTTGAAATCTCTAGTCTAACTACTATAATAATAGTCAAATAATGCATAATGATATCACTAATTATAGTAAATGCTCCAAAAAAGAAATTAAATTATTTCCTGACTGGATATAAAAACAAAACCCTGTTTGATGATGTTTACAAGAGACACACTTAAAATTTTTTAAAGACATAGAAATGTCGGAAGGAAAAGGATGGAAAAATATATACCAGCAACCCAAACCAAAAGAAAGTTGGTGTAGCTATATAAATATCAGCCAGGTAGACTCTAAGGCCAAGCACAGCACGTGTTGAACAAGCATAGAAACACTTCATGAGCAATCAAGGAAATGCAAGTTAAGAACACAAGATACCATTTCATACCATTCAGAAATTTTAACTTAGGAAATCAGACATTTGGTGAGGATGTGGAGCTGTAGGAATGAACACACACTTCCCTTTGGGGGGATGTGAAGTATACATTCAATCACTTCCATGATGAAACCTATGCCTTTCCTACGTCCTAGCAACTCTCCTACTAGTCAGGGCTGAAATTGGTGTGCAGCCTTATCAATGGCTTATGGCCAGCTTCTCTTCTCACTGATGAATACCCATGCCTTATAGCTTGTTAAATATTTAAAATAACATCCCTACCACCATCTATATCCTAGGAAAACTTCTGAACATGTTTACTAGGAAACATGTACCAGAATATATTCTTGATAGCATTTAAAAATAATTTTTCAACAGTAGAAGAGATTAAAATGTTGTTGTATATTCAAAAGAGTGGGACATTTTACAGTAATAATAATGAATGAACTAGAGCTTGACTTACTGATATGGATGACTTTCAAAACATAAATTGAGCAAAAGAAGCAAGTACAGGAAAATACATATATTATTTATTAATGTCTAAACACCAAATGTGCATCAGCTTGCAAAAGTGGTAAAACCTTAAAGAAAAGCAACAATTAATACAAAACTCAAAACGGGAGGAAGGGGAATTTTTTTTTTTTTTTTTTTTTGTGTTACGAGGGCCTCTCACTGTTGTGGCCTCTCCCGTTGCAGAGCAACAGGCTCCGGACGCGCAGGCTCAGCGGCCATGGCTCACGGGCCCAGCCGCTCCGTGGCATGTGGGATCTTCCCGGACCGGGGCACGAACCCATGTCCCCTGCATCGGCAGGTGGACTCTCAACCACTGCGCCACCAGGGAAGCCCAGGAAGGAGAATTTGATCTTGGAAGGAAACAGCATATCTAAGGCTAAGGTAGTAGTGGGTTCATGGATGTTCGTTTTTATTATTGTCTTTCAAACTTTTACATACTTAAAAAAAAATTAATAAACAGAAACCTCAATCAAACAGAAGTGACCAGAAGGGGGAGCTCTCATGCCCTGAGATGCTGGCAGAGCCCAAAAGGAAAAAGAAAGACTCCTCTTCTTTAATGTCAAGGACTCAGCCAATGAAAAGCCATGGCCTCTTTGTTTACTATAGCCCTCCCAACTTCCTTTTCCCCTCTGTAAAAGAGAGCTCCTTCCTTTGCTGTGTAGTGACTTGCAGTGACTTGCCATGGTTATAGACTCCGAATTACAGTTCTCTGCTGATACCAAATAAACTCATTTTTTTTTTTTTTTTTTTTTGGGGAAACTTGCCATGGTTATAGACTCCGAATTACAGTTCTCTGCTGATACCAAATAAACTCATTTTTTTTTTTTTTTTTTTGTGGAGAAATAACTGACAGTCTATTTGTTTTAGGTCATCAATACTCTTAGTAATGTTGAAATATTTCACCATAAAACTAAGGAGTCGAGGAACCACTCACAGGAGTTTAATTTGATTATTGCAAAGCATATAATTTGATTATTGCAAAGCATACATGGAGGGGTGTAATCTGAAATGTACTTACCTTTTTAGCTTCATCTCCTACCAACTGCTTCAAATATTCTTTCTTTGGAACCACACTGGGTATACAAATAAGTGAATAATAAGTTTAAAGTGGGCCAGTACTTAAACGCAATGCTTTTTCCCCTTCTTTCTACCCCCCGAGTGAATCACTTGCTTTCCCCTCACTGCGCCATACTAGTTTATGCTTATGCATTTATGTTGTAGTTTTCTTAGTCAGGAATACCCTTCCCTGCCCTCTGCTGTATGCAAAATTCTATACCTTCTTCAAGTTTTCAAATATTCCCTTTTCTCTGAAACCCTTCCCACTTCCCTCCCTGACACTTCAATCTTCCCTAAGAATTAATCATTCAAAAAAAAGAATCATTCCTGCCTCCCTTTGCCTGTGACACTTAAGGATAATTCCATTTTAACAATTATTTTATAGTTAGTTGTTTTTTTAACTGATTTTTTAACATAAATTTATTTATTTATTTTTGGCTATGTTGGGCCTTCGTTGCCGTACGTGGGCTTTCTCTAGTTGTGGCAAGCGGGGGCTGCTCTTCGTTGGGGTGCGCCGGCTTCTCATTGCGGCGGCTTCTCCTATTGTGGAGCACGGGCTCTGGGCGTGTGGGCTCAGTAGTTGTGGCATGCGGGCTCTAGAGCACAGGCTCAATAGCTGTGGCACGGGCTTCGTTGCTCCGCAGCATGTGGGATCTTCCCAGACCAGGGCTGGAACCCTTGTCTCCTGCAATGGCAGGCGGATTCTTAACCACTGCGCCACCAGGGAAACCCCTAGTTGTTTAAATATATGCTCCTTTCCCCTATACCTTGCATCCTGATTGTCAGTTATTTAGAGCAGGAATCTGGCTTTATCTGTGTTTGTTTACCTTTCACACAGCACAGTGAGTGACACATGGTAAGTATTAAATGTAAGAAAGTATGACTATCTCAGCTTGCTTCTCATTACCAGAGGTGTTTAGTGAATGAAATAAGGTGGAAAAGTCAGGTCGTGGCCATATTGTATCGGATCTCCTATATTAAGGCAAGCGTTTAGACTTTATTCGGTGAGCATCCCGGGAATCATTTAAAGTCTTTGAGCAGTGTTTCCAGAAGATTAAACATAGATTGGAGGTGAGGGACTATTTAAGAGACAATTATAACAGTGCATCTAGAGGCAATAAAGACTTGAACTACAGTAAAGTCAATGCTGAGAAAGATAAAACAATTAAAAGGGTCTATGATGGTGCTTCTCAAATTTTAACATGCACACCAATCACCTGTGAATCTTATTAAAGTACAGATTCTGAATCAGTAGGTCTGGGGTGAGTCCTGGGACCCTGCGTTTCTAATAAGCTCATAGCTGGTGCTGTAGACCCATGCTGTCCAATATGGTAGCCTTTAGCCCGGTGGCTGTCAAGCACTTGAAATGTAGTTAGTGCAACTGAGGAACTGAATATTTTATTTTAAGTAATTTAAATTTAAATATAAAAACGGAAACAGTGCAAAATATTTCTCCATTAAGCAAAATTTTGTTGTTTTGGTGAGACTGCATTTAAAAGAAACCGTGTAGTACATTTATTACGTTAACATTTAACATGTCTATATCATACACTGTCACGAAATAGTAAGCTTCCCTGCCCACCACAATGACGTCTCATCAGAACATCTAGAACTCTATGAAAGGCCTGGGGTACTAACTGGACGCTGCTCAAATGTGATTTACTCAAAATTCAGGACCTAATTATGCGCATTAGGAAGCAGAACCTCAAAGTTTGCAGAGGGCAGGCGCTCTGCGAGAGGGAAAAGTCTTCGGATGGATAACGATAAGGATAAGGAGGAATTCCAGGCCAGCTCCGGAGCCGGATCCACGGAACGATTGGCCGGCTGCGGCGGCGCGGCGAGTGGTCGGGAGGGTGTGCCCGACTGCGCCTGCCTCGCCCAGCTGCGCCCCTCTGCGGCCGTTGAGCCCCTCGGTGCAGGTGCGCGCGGCACTTTCCTTGGGCCGCCGCCTTCTCCCCGCCCACGGCCGCACGCGCATGCGCAGTTAGCAGTCGCTGCTGGGCGGCCGCCGGCGGGATTGCTCTAGGGAGACGCGGGGACCAAGTGGCAGCGACTCGGACATCTGAGCTGCCACTGCCGAAAACGGGCCCGCAAGGCAGGTGCGTGGGCAGTAAGCCACTTTCCCGCGTCCCTTTGCCCACGGCCTGGGGTGAGGAATCTGAGTCCTGGCTTCTTCCCTCGGGGCGGGGGTTCCTGGGCCGCACCCCTTTCTTTGGCGAGCCGCCAGAAGGAACAGGTAGGGGCCAGTGAGGGGGTGGGTGTTGAGTTCGGGGATGGGGATGCAGTCATTGAGGATTTTGGGCGGGCTCTCCCGGCCTCGGGAGTGGGAAGGCCGGCCCGGGCGGCGGGCGTTGAGGCCACCTCCGCGTCCGTTGGGTTCTCCGGAACTGCTGTGTCCGGAGGGGGGGCTGGCGCGGGGAAGGCCAGGTGTCCCACTCAGCCCGGCCTGTCCCCGACGGTTAAGGGGCCCCAGGGAGCCGAGTCCGTTATTCCAGCGGTTGCCATTTCAGCCCCGTTCCACGCTCCATCCCCGGTGCGCGCTCGCGAGGGATGGAGAAGGGGCCCTAGCCTCTCGGCGCTGCTCACTCCTCCGGCTACTTCTCACAAAAACGCGAACCAAACCAAAATAGGCTCAGCTTACGCCCTCCCCGCCTCTGTAAAGGCGAAGGGACCGGTCCTAACCCTCACAGAGGTGTGTCCTGTGACTCCCGGCCGCTCCCTTGAGGCGATGCCTGGAGCCCGGTGCGCGCGGATAGGGAGGGCCCTAGAGGGTTGTGTTGAATCCCACGAAGCCCTGAGGACTCGAGACTCCTTATCGCCGAAAGCCTGTTACCAATGATCAGATACTTGAGCTGATTTTATTTATAGCATGTGCCTGAGAGACAAAGAGGATGGAATCTAAAAAAAAAAAAAAAGGTCGTGAAGAACCTTGGGGCCGGACGGGAATAAAGATGCAGACCTACTAGAGAATGGACCTGAGGACACGGGGAGGGGGAAGGGTAAGCTGGGACGAAGTGGCATGGACATATATACACTACCAAACGTAAAACAGATAGCTCGTGGGAAGCAGCCGCATAGCACAGGGAGATCAGCTCGGTGCTTTGTGACCACCTAGAGGGGTGGGATTGGGAGGGAGACGCAAGAGGGAAGAGATATGGGGATATATGTATATGTATAACTGATTCTCTTTGTTATAAAGCAGAAGCTAACACCATTGTAAAGCAATTATATTCCAATAAAAATGTTTAAAAAATCACTGTAGAATTTTTAAAAAGCAAATGGCAACAAAGCTCAGAAGGGAGAAAGTAAATCGAGTGGCCATGGGAAGACCTCTCTAATTAGAAGAGAGTTATTTTATACTGAAGCTTTTTGATGCATAAAAGCCATCAAAACCCTGATCTAGCCTTCTGAATTTGCTTGCTTTAAAATTTTTACATCACTCTAGGTCTTTTAATCACTCTTGGTAGCCCTCCTTTTGGTAGTTGTTTGACTTTTCAGTTTACAGTTTTGTCTTTATATCTAATTGGTTTGAGTTTAGACCTTATCTCTAAATCCTTCCGAAGATAGTCTTTATCTAGTTAATAAAGTTAATTATTGTGTGTGAATGATGCATGTTAATGGATCCGTAGAAGCTGAACTGTGCTATAAATTGACCTTATTGCTTGTTTTCAGTACCTAATAAGTTTTAGTGCTCTTAACTACAAAGCTACAATGGAACTTTAGATCATCCAGGTTAACCCTTAAACTTGACAAATGAAAAAAAAGGTTTAGAACAGTTTGAAGCCCTTCCCTTTTTAATAACAGAACAGTAAACTTGGTGCCATGGTGCCAAGCTCAGTGTACTTTCTATTATATTATTTTGTAGTTGAGCTCCTGAAGCTGCATGACACCTAAAACTTTAAATAGTGATTTTTCAAACACTACTTTTGAGCCATAGTGGTGTTGGTGAGTCCTCAGTCAGCCATTAAAACCGAATAGCAGAAAGGCATTTCAGTTATAAGAAATAGTGTATATAAGGCATGAATGTGTTAATAGGTGAGTGTTAAGAGTAAGAAATGAGTCTTAAAAGGGCAGAATTTATACTGAGAGCTACAGACAACTATTGAACATTTTTATAAATAGGTAATAAAGTAAGACTTGTTCTTTTTTAGAAAATTCATGCTGGAGAGAAGGTGGCAGATAGATTGATTGGGAAGGCTGGAAGTGAAGAAGCAAAGTCAAAGTTTACTGATCCTTTTCGGAAACCATGGATTCCCAAATTAAGGCTGTGGCATGGATATAGAAAGATACATTCAAGAAATATCCAAATGCACTTAGTTACCAATGATACAGGATATCAATGAGAAAGAATAGTCTTAAGATAGTGGCAAAGCAACTTGGCTAATTTGGTTGACCGGAGGTGAAGTTAATGGGAGAAGGGAATTGAGGAGATAGAGAACAGGTTTGGGAGGAAAGACCAGCCTCAAATTAATGGAGGCTTTGGTACATCCTTGAAGACGGATAGTGATTTGAAGCTAAAGAGTGGCCTCTGTGCTGTGGAGATAACATTTGGGAGTTTTTAGCTAGCTTTTATAGGTAGAAGTCAAGAGTATATGAAATGTAAGGAGAAAGTCTGGGGACAGAACCCTAACGAACAGCAACATTTACAGGTGATTAGAGAAAGAGCCCGTGAAGGTGGCAGAGCAAACGAAGAGAATCAAGAATCAGGAATAGCATCATAGAAGCCACGGGAGGAGAGGGCTTCAAGGAGGCAGTAGCAAGGTCAAGAGAGAGCAGTAGGCAGTAGGACTGAAAAATGCTATTGCATTTACCAGCTGAGACGTGGTTGGTAGAACTGTTTCAAAGAAGCTAGAATCAAGTGCAAGAATGATAAAAGTATTAGTTTTTCATTGTTGCCATACCAAACTTCGCAGCTAAATGCAGCACAAATTTATTTTCTCACAGTTCTATAGGTCAGAAGTCTGACACAGGTCTCACCGAGCTAACATCAAGGTGTTGGCAAGGCATCATTCCTTACTAGAAGCTCTGGGGAGATTCCGCTTCCTTGCTCATTCAGGTTGGTTGCAGAATTCAATTCCTTTTGGTTGTAGGACTGAGGTTCCTGTTTCCTTGTTGACTGTCAGCTGAGAGTTGTTTTCAGCTTCTAGAGACCACCTACATTCCTTGGCTCATGCCCCCCCTTCCTCCATCTTCCAGATCTCTATGGTGGGCGGAGTCCCTCTCACTCTTCAAATCTCTTCTGCCCTCTTTCACTGACTTCCTCTTCCACTTTTAAGTGCCCATGTGATTATGTTGGGCCCACTTGCATAATACAGAATACTGTCCCTATTTTAGGGTCAGCTAATTAACAACCTTAATTCCATCTAAAAGGCCCCCTTTGCTATGTGAGGTCATGCTCACAGGACCCAAGGAATAGGGTGTGGACATCTTTGGGGGGGTCATTGTTGTGGCTACCATAGGAAGTTAAAAGTACTAACAGTTCATGGATACATTCTTTCTAGATGATTTTGTTAAGGAAAGGTGATACCTAGAAACATTTACATTATGTAGCATGTGATAATTATAGTCAATAGTAAGCCTTACTGTTTATCCTTGAGTTTTGTAACTAAGAAATGCAGGTATCTTCTTAAGTACTCTGAAATTTCTGTGAACACTATAAAATTTTAAAGTCTCATAGGAGTATAAGGTAATACAATGAAGTTGTTAGTTTTTATATTTTTATGTAGCCTTAAGCTGCTTTAAAATCTTTGCTGGAAAGATTTTAAACGCCATTAAACCAGCTAACTAGATATATGTGCATAAAATATAATTTGGATACACATCAAAATATAGCTTTTAAAATATAAAGCCCACAGAAACAAATGGATGTCTAAAGGATGGAACATATTAACAAAATATTTAACCTTGTATTTTATAGGCCTAGAACCTCACTGCCATTTAGTGAGTTAAATTGTTAAACCTTCTAATCTTAGAGCCTTAATGAAAGGAATGTAGAGTTTGAATAGACCTAACTTTGAGTCTTGCCTTTGTTGTTTATTAGCATTCTGTATTCTTGAGTAAGTTACTTACCTCCCTGAGCCTTGCTTTCCTTATGTCTAATGGGGTACTAATACCTTCACCGCAGAGTAGCTGTAAGGATTGGAATTAACATGTCTGAAACACAGTAAATACTTGAAACAGCACTTCCTGTTCTCCTTGTTCCATTCCTCCCTTTTCAGTTCCTTTCTCAAGTGCAGCTTCCTTTGCCTGTGGCCTAGGGAAATCAGTCCTTTGCATCCTTTGCACCTCACTTTGAATGTAACTTTCTCAAGGAGGCTTTCTCTGCCCCTTCCCCTACCCTGTAAATTCAGTTCCCCAATTACCAACTCTTACAACTTCTTTACTAGTCTGTCACTTGTTACAGTTTATGTGATATACCTGGGTTATTTGTTTAATGTCTGATTTCCATCCCAGACTATAAGCTCTTTGCGATCAGGGGCCATGTGTGTTTTACTAATTACTGTAAATTCAGTGTCTAACATCATGCCTGGCACATAATTGACAACCATAGGTATTTGTCAAATGAATTTGTGAATGATGAATTTTATTATCTACTGGCTAATCCCTCTTGAATTTCTGGAAACATCAGCCACCACAAAATTAATAAATCCCTGGTGCAGCTTATTCTGAAGGATGCTCGTTTCTTCTGTGAGAAAGTACCTGCATTTCGAATGGAGTCTTTGGAAGAAGGCTGCCTCTTTAAGACGCCACTATTACCTACCTCTCCACCTTATTTGTGATCCTTCAAAGTGAACTTTCTATGTGCTACATAGCCTACATAGCCAGATAATTCCAAGAATACCCTTTAATTTTGGTGAAAATTTGTCCAGTTTTATTTTTCTGATGTGGTAACACAGAATTTTTTCATCTAATTTTTTTGTTTACTGTCTTTTCTAGTAAATTATTGAGTTGTTAAAATGCAGCATGTCTACAGCAAGATTCTGAAATAACTCACAATGAGATGTTTCTTCATAGATGTAGAATAAAAATGAAAAATATGTTTAATTCCCCCATATTAAATTAGAACATAAAACTGCAAACTTTCTAGATTATTATCTCCTTATCTATAGGAAAGCTTTAACTATGTTAAGTTTTAACAATGTTCTAAAAAACTTTAGAGGGCCATTGTTGGAAGCATTGACATACCCATTTCTCTGTCATAAAACCATAGTTAAAGACATCTATTATATAAGGATTCAGTCCATAAATTTTTCTAGGAGTTAAATTCTAAAAAAGGATTTTTTCCTCCAAGGATCTTGTAGACTTTTATAGACAGTGAAAACTCCTTCATTTTATTTCTGGCCTTCCCCTAATTGCCTGGAAACCCTTTTGCCAAATTTATCGTTGCAGTGCTGCTACAGCAATAGTCATTCTAGTTTGTTGCTTAGTAACATCTATTTCTCTCCGCCCATAACCTTTTTTTCTTGTCATTTATGCATTCATTCATTCTGTGAATATATATCTTTCTGTATTTCTCATGTATGAGCACTCTTTGGCTAGCACTGTGAATACAGAAGTAAGAATTCTGGCTCTCGGTGGGGTCATATTTTTGTCTGTTTTCTGCTGCAGGTTTCCTCAAGCAGTTCTTTTGGAACTATGTAGAAGTACTATAAATTCTAAATAAATAAATGTATCATTATAATGTTTATATAACCATTATTTTGAAAATGATGCTATTTAGTCCATTTTAACTTTAGTGTGTAGCTATGTTTTTAAAACCCAGTGCAGAGTTTGTTCATTCTTTCTATAATTACTATGACCAAATACTATCCCCATATCCTGGATTTCAGCTCCGATCACTTCACTAATCTCAGACCTTCAGTAGTTTCTGAATTTTATAGGATCAGATCCAGAATCTTTGCAACACTTTGTAGCTCTTTGCCTAAATCACCAGAAAGTTGTATTTTCAACTATTATTTCTGCTGTTATGGTTCTTTCCCCACTTTTTACTGTATTTCTTGAGATATTTTCATTGTTTCTAAGTCCTTCTGATTTAGAAAAAAAATACTCAGTTTTAGTTAACAGTATATATTAGATAAAATAATGCTCATATAGAAAATTTTAAAATCCCAGATGCCTAACATAATTTCTGGTTGTGGGTGTCCTGAGGAGTAGATGACTGTGATGGTTAATTGTCTCTATCTACCTGATGGAACCACAGGGTGCCCAGATATTTGGTCAAACATTATCTTGGGTGTGTCTGTGAGGGTGTTTTTGGATAAGATTAACATTTGAATGGTAGGCTGAGTAAAGCAGATTGCCCTCCCCTAGGTGGGTGACCTTCATCCAAACAGTTGGAGGCCTGAATAGAACAATAAAGCTGATACTCCAGTGAGGAGGAGAGAACTCTTCCTGCCTGACTGGCTGAGCTGGGACTTCAGTTTTTTTCCTGCCCTTGGATTCGAACTGAAACATTGGCTCTTCTTGGGTCTTGAGCCTGCTGGCTTTCAGACTAGAGCTTATAGCATTGGCTCTCCTGGCTTCCAGGCCTTTAAACTCAGACTAGCACTACATTATTGGCTTTCCTGGGTCTCATTTAACTCCATTCACCTGAGTCATGCTTAACTCCAAGAAAAATATAGTATAGTCATGTCTCCTGAAAAAAGAGAAAATATCTTGGTGATCAGCCAGCAATCTCTCCCAAGTATCTCATACTTGGCCAAAGTTACTTATATTTCAATTTGTTATTGAACCAGCCCAGAGGCAGTGCAGAGAACATACAGGAGATCAAAGATAAATGCAAATGGATGTGCTTCTCCAGTGCCTCCTTTATTCTTCATGAAGGCACAGGTATTTTGTGACTTCAGCAACCTGTATGGAGTGAGGAATACACGGGACGCTTAGAACCATGGGCTTGCTATCTTTTATACATTTGTAAGGACGCAAGGAGGTGGTGTCAGCACTAAAAGTTCTGTATTATACCATATAAACAAATTCTTGCTGCGCTAAAACTGTATAACTTAGGACAACCATATAGCTCAATAAGGAATTAGAAGACTTGAACAACCCTATAAAGCAATTAGACTTAATACACATACACAGAACACTTCACCTAACAATAGCAGAAAGAAAAATTAATGCCAGTCTTCCTCAAACTCTTCCAACAAGTTGAAGAGGAGGGAATACTTACACACACAGTCTATGAGGGCAGCATTACCCTGACACCAAAGCCAAAGACACTGTAAGAAAACTACAGACCAATATCCCTGATGAATATTGACGGAAATACATATTTTTCCTAAGTGCACATGGAATATTCTCTAGGATAGACCATATGTCAGGCCACAAAACAAGTCTTAACACATTTTTAAAAGCTGAAATCATTCTAAGTATCTTTTCCAGTTACAGTGTAATGAAACTAGAAATCAGTAGCAGAAGGAAAGCAGGAAAATCCACAAATATGTGGAAATTAAAAAACACACTTTTAAGCAACCAAATGGGTCAAAAAAGAAATCACAAGGAAATTAGAAAATATCTTGAGATAAATGAAAAAAAAATCCCACAAGAGACCAAAACTTATGGTATAGAGTGAAAGCAGTACTAAGGGAAATTTATGGCTGTAAACACTTACAGTAAAAAAGAAAGATCTTAAATTAACAACCTAACTTTACAACTTAAGGAACTAGAAAAACCCAAAGCTAGAAGGAAGGAAGGAAATAATAAAGATTAGATAAGAGATAAATGAAATAGAGAATAGGTAAACAACAGAAAATGTCAGTGAAACCAAGAGTTAGTTCTTTGAAAAGATCAACAAAATTGATAAACCTTTAACTAGATTGAATTAAAAACAGAAGACTCAAATAATTAAAATCAGAAACGAATGAGGGAACATTACAACTGATTCTATAGATATAAAAATATTATAAGGGAATGCTATAAACAATCATATGCCAACAAAAAGGATAACCTAGACGAAATGGACAAATTCCTGGAAACATACAACCTATTCAGACTAAATCATGATGTTGTAGGAAATCTGAACAGACCTGTAACTAGTAAGGGAATTGAATCAGTAATCAAAAACCTCTCAACAAATAAAAGCCCAGGAGTAGATGGCTTAACTGGTGAGTTCTACCAAACACTGAAAGAAAAATACTAACTCTCCTCAAGCTCATCCAAAGCACTGAAGAGAAGGGAACCCTTCCAAACTCATTCTATGAGGGCAGTGTTACCCTGATACCAAAACCAGACAAAGAAACAACAAGAAAACTGCAAACCAATATCCCTGATGAATAATGTTGCAAAAATCCTTACCAAAATATTAGCAAACAAAAATCAAAAGCACATTAAAAGATTGGGACTTCCCTGACAGTCCAGTGGTTAAGACTCTGTGCTCCTACTGCAGGGGGTGTGAGTTTGATCCCTGGCCGGGGAAGTAAGATCCCACATGCCATGTGGTGTGGCCAAAAAATAAAAAAAAATTAAAAAAATAAGAAAAAAATATTTATACACCATGACCAAGTGGGATTTATTCCTGGAATGCAAAGATGGTTCAACATATGAAAACCAATTGGTGTAATGCATCACATTGTCAATGGAGGGGAAAGAAACCAATATGGTCATCTCAACTGATGCATAAACAGCATCCATGAGTTCCAACACCCTTTTATGATAAACACTCAACAAAATATTATTAGAAAGAAACTTCCTCAATGTAATAAAGGCCATATTTGAAAAATCAACAGCACCATACTCAATGGTGAAAGACTGAAAGCTTTTCCTCTAAGATCTGGAATAAGACAAGGATGCCTGCTTTTGTCACTTCTATTCAACATAGTACTGGAAGCCCTAGGCAGAGCAGTTAGGCAAGAAGAAGACATCCAAAATGAAAAGGAAGAAGTAAAATTATCTCTGCTCACAGACAACATTATCTTATATGTAGAAAACCTAAAAATTCCACCAAAAAAATTGTTAGAACTAACAAAAGAATGGTGGTTGCCTGGGGCTTGGGAGAAGGGGCTAGGGAGGAGTTGTTGTTTAAGGGGTATAGGATTCTAGTGTTGTCAGATGGAAAAACAGGTGTGGAGATAAGATGTACAGCAGTGTGAATGTTCTTAACACTACTGAACTGAACAGTTAAAATTGGATTAAATGATAACTTTTATGTGTATTCTACCACAATTAAAAAATTTTAAACTGCACAAGTTAGTTACTTCAGTGTTTTGTAAATTACCCCATTGTCAGGCCTCTCAAAGCTCCAGTGCAGGCCTAGCAGTATCTTACCTCTCTCTTCTTAAGAAATGATGTGTGACAAACCTCACAGTTTTGTTTGGAGCTTGATGACATGTTGGCACCATAGCATGGTAGACCTCCAAGTAATACTGCAAACTTCATGATGTAATTCTCAATTGTCAGTTGTTGCATCACTGAATAATGATAGAATACTGCAGAATTAAGCAGAAACAGTTAGGTCTGTATTTCTGATTTTTTAAGAAAGGAATAAATAGCAAAAACAACCTTGGACTATATCATTTTCTTAACGGATACTATTATCCTGTAGAACTGCATTGTCTGCAGAATGGTTAATGACCACTTACAGTTTATTTTTAAGTATTCCTCTTGTATAGTAAGGTTGATATGACCATTTCTGGGTGAATATCTTCAGAGCTTAATACTAATAATCATCTAAATTTTGGAAATTCCCAGGAGGTTTGTAATGTGTTATGTAACGATTTTTGCAATTTCTTTCCATTGCTTTATCAGTAAACATATAATCAGTGGGGTAATATTAAAATAAGAATTAGAATGGTATATTGATGTAAAGTTTTGGATTCTCATCTTGTCTCACATTTCCAGTCATGAGAATTTGATCAGGTTTTTGAATCCTTCTGCTTTCAGTTTGTAGATTGGGAGTAATGATGGCTATCCTCGTGATGTCCTAGGTTGCAAAGATTAAAGTAGCTAGTTCCTTTATGCAAATGAATGATTATAGTCATAGAACTTTAGAGAAGAAAGAAACTTTCCAGATAAAGGGTTTTCTAAACTTTTTTCTGAAGCTTTGGCAACTGTTTCTGAAAGGAAGTTAGGAAGAACCTAATGTAGAAAACAAATAATATACACGGCTGTATTTGGAATAGGTAACCAACAAGAACCTACTGTGTAACACAGGAAACTCTGCTCAATACTCTGTAATAACCTAAATAGGAAAAGAATTTGAAAAAGAATAGATACATGTATATGTATAACTGAATAACTTTGCTGTACACCTGAAACTAACACAACATTGTTTAATAAACTGTACTCCAATATAAAATAAAAATTTTTTAAATAAAAAATTATATAAAGCAAAAAAAAAAAAAGAAAGAGGAAGAAAGAAAACAAATAAAATTGGCTGAAGTAAGAGTAGGGTTCCAGAGAGGACACTGCCTGCTTGGTTTCCCCTTAATTCTTCTCTGGCAGCCCAATCCACCAGAGCTCAAACAAAGCGCTTAGAACATGTTTTTTCAACAAATTTAATTATTAAGAAACTAAACTGTGCATTCATTTTGAAGGAGAAGATATGGGGCTAAAGTGATATTAATGTTCATTATTACTGCTATTATTATTTTATGCATTTCTATTTTACTGAAATGTTATTGATAGCAAGTCAAGAAAAACACCTTTTGCTTTGTTATATAAGTCATGGAAGGCTCTTAAACTTTTAGAACAATGAAGTTTTTAGGGTCGTTAACAGTTAATAAGCAATGTGTAAATATACTCATATCTGTGCCAATAAGTGAAAATTAAAAAAAACCCTACCTTACTGTTATTAAGTCAAAGTCATCCCTTTATATTTACTTTCTATCCCAGTTAACCTTTTTTATGACTCAAGAGAGATTAAACTCTTCTAATTAAATTATGATTAGTATGCATCATTTTTTGTGTTGTCTTTGTCTGTAAAACTGGTGGTATTAACACACCTTTTAATATAGAATGTTCATATTATGGTAGAATGGTGTTGATTTTTTTAAACCCACATTTTCAAAGTAAACTTTAAAGTTGTACCCAGTGGCCTTTAGAAGAAATTAAAGCTAACTGGCCCATACATTCATGTAGAGTTTTGATCTCATTTAAAAGGGTTAGTTGAGCTAACCAAATGGAAAAATGCTTTTTATAGTCTGATGCTTCTTTTTTGAAAACAGCTTAATTGATATATTATTTGCATGCCTACAAGTTGACCTGTTTAATGAGGGTAGTTCAGTGGGTTTTAACATATTTAACATATTTACAGAGTTATGCGACCATTACCATATTCCCATTTTAGAATATTTTCATTACCCTCAAAAAGAAACCCTGTGCACATTAACCCTTTCTTTCCTTTCCTTAGGCAATCACTTATCTATTTTCCGATTCTATGGATTTGCCTATTTAAATGGGGTCATACAATATGTGGTCTTTTTATGACTGACTTCTTTCACTCAGCAAAATGTTTTCGAGATTCATCTGTCTTGTAACACATTAGTACTCCATTCTATTTTATTGCTAAATAATATTCCAGTGTATGAATATTCCACATTTTGTTTATCCATTCATCAGTTGATGAACATTTGGGTTGTTCACACTTTTTTGGCTATTATTAACAATTTTTTTAAACATTTACATTCCAAGTTTTTGTTTGGACATCTGTTTTCATTTCTCTTGGGTAGATACTTAGGAGTGGAATTGCCGAATCATAAGGTAATTCTATTTTTAACGTTTTGAAAAACTGCCACACTGTTTTCCAAAGCTCATTTTGTATTCCTGCCAGCAGTGTATGAGGATTCCAGTTTCTCCACAGCCTCCCAAAACTTGTTATTATTATCTCTCTTTGATTATAGCCATTCTGGTGGGTGTAGAGTGCTATCTCATAAATTCAGTGTTTCTTAGGCAGACCCATATAGGTCTGTAGATATGTTCTGCAGAATCTAAGAGTTCTAAGAATATACTTTTTTTAAAAAAATTTTCATGTTGATGGTAATATAATTATACTCTGGTTCATCTGAATGACTGACCACCTAATAACCAAGACTGCCACACTATTTCAGTATTCATATTTACTTGTTTAAAAGTCCACTGGCACCAAGAAATAAAACTTTCATTTTTAACATGCTAATGAGAATAGAGGGGGCTGTAATTATATAAATTATGTATTTCTGCCAAGAGGCAGCCAAATAATATTTGGCTTCTCATCTCAATTAATGCTATAAGGAATAGAGGTTTTGCAGTATTTAAATAGAGAAATGGTTACACAATTGACTCATCATAGTATTATGGGGATGATAAATGCAAAAGAACTTTATTCATAGCACTCAGCCTGGTTGCAATAAATCCTATATTTGTTTGAATTTCCAGCTGTGATTTGATTTCAGTAAAATACTATCACATTCAATTGTGATAAAATTATTTTTCTTTTTTTGGTGTTTACATATAAATTTATTTTGTTTTTATAATTATAAAATTTCCAATTTTATGGTTATATACACTTAAGCAACATTATAATAAAAAAGTAACTGGAGCGAACATTTAGGAATCACAATCCTTTTCCCTTTTTTTTAGAGGAGTCCACGTGAGTTCATTGGTCACTGTTATCTATATCTTTAGGTTCGTGCCTTTGGCTCTTTGCTTTTAGAGGCAGGCCTTCAGCTATAGACTCCTGTGAGATTTTGAAGTTTGTGTTATCACTTGTTCAAAGCATAATTTAAGTAAGTTTGGTAATGATTTGTTTTAAAAGCCATACGAGAAAAAAAGAGGTATTAAGGAGAAATTATTTCTTTGTAAATATACTTACACATATTTTTCACAACTTTGTTTTGTTTTTACTGATTACTGTCAATTTCACAGATAATCAGTATGCGTTTCCAAGGCTTTCGGCTATGTTTGGGTCTTCTTTTCATCTCAATTAATGCAGAATTTATGGATGATAATGTTGAGATGGAAGACTTAGATGAAAATTCAGAAGAGATTGATGCTAATGAAAATGAATTCTCCTCAGAGGTAAGGTTATTGAGAAACAAGCTATAATTTATTCTTTGAGGGACTTCCCTGGCGGTCCAGTGGTTTAAGACTTCGCCTTCCAATGCAGGGGGTGCGGGTTCCATCCCTGGTTGGCAGGAAGCTGCTAAGATCCCACATGCCTCGCGGCCAAAAAACCAAAACATAAAACAGCAGCAATATTGTAACAAATTCAATAAAGACTTAAAAATTAGGTCCACATCAAAAAAATCTTTAAAAAAAGTAATAAAATATTCTTTTACATGAACATAGGGGTGACTAATTTCTTAAGATTCATTTCTATTTAAATAGTCTTTAGTTTCAATATAAATAGAAAAAACATTGCCTTTTTCCAACTATTTGTTGCTGTGTTTTTAATTTGTGCATGGCACCTAGCACAGTTTTATTACCAAATAAATATGGGGAAGATCTTTACTATCAAACTAGCAGTTCATCACTGGCTAAAGAGGACTAAATACTTTAGCTAAGGGAAAGGTTTTTAGTCTTATTTTTGACATTGCAAGCCCTTTTCAGATAAAAGAAAAGGTAGTATAATTTTCTCCTAGAAGTAAAGAAAGTAGTGTTTCTTTATCTCTCTGAGGAAAGAAAATGCTAAATAGGATGAATTAGAAAGGGGAGTGATGATGAGGTAGGCATTTAGTAAGGCTCACAGTGTTTCTGTCTCAGCATTAAGATGTGTGTCTTGAGGTAGTGACTGATAGGAGTCTGGAAAACAGGAGTCTGGAGGTTTTTGTATACTTTGACAATCCATAAGAGCTTTCACATTGAGAATATTCATATCTAATATTGAGACAATCAGAAAATTTTTTCAGAAATATTTTTGGTGAGGAAATATCAATTATATTGTGCTAGCCTCTGTTTAAAGGGCCAAGGAGAATAATATATAGTTGTTACAGACTTCCTTTTAGAGTTTTTTATTTGCAAATGCAAGTGTTGTTTAGCTGCTTAAGGTGAATATTCTTTCTCCTGTTAAGTTTTAAGCTCCACAAGGACATTTCTTTTAAAACCTGGTTCTGTGATCCACAGAAACTAGTAATCAAAGTGCTTATGGCTGACTTAGATACAGCTACTACGAGGGTTTTGGAGGTTAATACTTCAAAGAAATTTCAGATACCTATGACTCTTAACTATATTTGATGATAATTTGAGAAATGATAAGAAATGGGAGGAACAATTTTTGATGCTTCTAATTTTATAGCATGAGTAATCTAGATATGGGAAAGTACAAGTGAAGTATAAATAAAGCACAAAATAAATTGCTGGTGATTTAAAGGGTCGTCTAACAGAAGGAAGCCTCTTGTAACCCCATTGCCCATTTTTGCCAATCCATAAAAATATAGAGCAGTAAAGTTGTAAGTTACAATTCAGAAAACTTCATGGGAGATTGGCAATTTGGGTAGCAGAATATTGACCTGTTAGTAAGTGTGTGGGATTTTGTTTAATTACTGATTTCCCTCCCTTAGACAGGAAATGTACTATTAGGGAAGGGTAGGGGCAGTGAAAATAGTAGAAGTACTTCTGCATCCTTTTCTCTTAAGGCTGAGAGAAGAAATTTCATAATTAATCATATAGGTAAAATCATAAAAGCTGATTAAGAAAGGACCAAGATTTATCTATTACTGTAAGCAAAATTTTATTTATTCATCATCAGTTCAAATTATCTTTTGAGGGCTTACCTGGTGGCGCAGTGGTTGAGAGTCCGCCTACCGATGCAGGGGACACGGGTTCGTGCCCTGGTCCGGGAAGATCCCACATGCCGCGGCGCGGCTGGGCCCGTGAGCCATGGCCGCTGAGCCTGCGCGTCCGGAGCCTGTGCTCCGCGACGGGAGACGCCACAACAGTGAGAGGCCCGCGTACCGCC
>NW_006769244.1:226438-229251 GCF_000442215.2 Lipotes vexillifer
AAAAAAAAAAAAAAAAAAAAATTTTGACAATTTGTCAATAAATTTAATTTAAATTATTTTATTGGTGCATTCGGTATAGTGTAGTGGTTAAGCGTATAACCTTTAGAACCTAGGCTCATATCTTTTAAGTCCTGCAAGTGTCTAACTGTATGACAGTGGGCAAATTATTTTGCCTGTCTTCCACAGTTTCATCATACGTAAAATGGGAAAAATAAAGTACTTCCCGCATAGAAATATTATGAGGATTGAAAGAGCCATCAAATCACACAGCCCCCCATCATCATTATCATCATAGCGGCTAACACTTACATGGCACTCGAAACAATGCTTTGAGATAATTGCTTTGCAGTCCTTTCTCTTTTGAATCTTATTTTTCCTCTGGGTTTCTAATTTCTCAGAATGTTGTCATCATCCTCTAGTTACATAACAGTGAAATTTAAGAGTTAATTTTAAACTAACCTATGTGCTTACTAAGTTTTTCATCTTATATGTTTTTCATCTTACATCTTTTGCTTCTAATGATTTTTTATCCTCAAATATTGTCACCTGTTAGAATCCTTTCAAAGCCACATCCACTGCATCATGAGGCCTTGGCTAATTACTTCCTCCCATCCCTCCTGTGTTAGAAGGAGTCAGTGTATTCTGTTTGCACAGAGTTTTTTTCCATCGTGTATCTCTTATATTCTTCTGTATTTTCTTACCAGTAGAATACAAAGTTTTGAGGCCAGAGACCATGTCACCTACCATGGTTCTTAATTAGTGAGATTATTTAATTAAAATATTTGTGAAGGTGAATAACTTTAGATTTTTAAAATCTATTTTCTAGATTAAATATAAGACACCTCAACCTATAGGAGAAGTATATTTTACGGAAACTTTTGATAGTGGAAGGTTGGCTGGGTGAGTATTCATTCAGGAGAATTTTTTCCTTGATTTGATTAGCTTTTTTGAAGTTATTGGTTGTTAACCTATGAAAATTGCCTCTACCACAGTACCTTAAAAAAGGGTTAACATACTTTATTTCACGGTGTAAACCAGTACCTTAACACATTTTTATTATTGATAGAAGTGTTTAATTTGAATTGTTATCATTTACACAAAGAAAATATACAAATGAATCATGAATGTAGAATGAAAACTTACATTTCTTCATTCCTTAGGACAGATATTAATAACATAATTTCAGATGACAAGTTCAAGTTAATGTTTTATCCTAAATAATGGTAAAAAAACAATAAAAGTTATTATTTATTGATCATTATATGCCAAACACTGTCCTAAGTAGGTGGGTAAGAACTATCTTTATCTGCCTTTTACCAGTGAGGAAACTGAGGCTTAGTGTACCTTAGCTATGATCACACAGCTAGTAAATTGCAGATTCTAAATTTAATTTAACTCTAGCTTTACAGGATCATGTGTAGACATCCATATTTAGCCTCTAAGTATTCATTTATCTTAGAAGGAAAAGCGACTATTGGGTAATCTTCTGTTGTATTTCTAATATGCATTGTATCTATAAATTGTTAGTTTTAATTTTAATGATACACATTTCTTTCAACTTTATTTATAGGTGGGTCTTATCAAAAGCAAAAAAAGATGATACAGATGCGGAGATTTCTATATATGATGGTAAAATGTTTATTTAAATATTCAACATAACCAGTATGACCCAGAGTTCACTGGCTTTTGAGATTATATTTTTATTAATATACCTGAGGCCCCATCCTGCTTCACAACAGAATCTTGTCAGAAGACAAATAGAGTCTTTTGTCTCCTTTCCAATATTTCTGGAAGTCCAGGTAATCCATACTTAAGCCACCGTCCAGTTTTCTAACTCTGAACAGTTAAATTTTCACTCCACTGCAGTTAGTCTCTTGCAGGATTTCCCAGGCTACTGCTGTTCTCTACTGTTTTCTCTCAAGCATGGGCCGCCTAGATCAAGTTATAACTTTCGACAGGGTCCTCCTAGAGGACATTTATGAGAGCTGTGGGACATGTGGCTCCAAGCCCACAGCCATTATCACCGCATCTCTGATAGGTTATCTTCATGCTTCACTGTGAAGGAAAAGTCCTATATGCAAGGGTCATCTTTTCTTCCCCAACAGGACTCTCCTGGAGTGTGATGGAAGAATTTCTTCCTCCTCTTAGTCTAAAACCAGCCTCCTCAGTTGTTACATCCTAAAGCAGGATCAGCCTCAGTCAAGGTGACAGATAGTGGGAATTTCCTCTCTCTCAGAGGACCTCAGACCCATAAGGATGTGACCTCACACTGAGACTCCAACAGGCGTTACATGAGAATAACAACAGAACAACTAACAGCATGTATAGGATGGCAGCTGTCTACTTCCGTTTCATAGTGTCTGTTTTAGTGTGAGATAAAGATCATGCCTGCATGTCTTCCTTTGTAGTGTTCTCCATCCCAGTGTATATGCTTATGTACTCCAAAAAGAACTCTACCATATGCCCAGAACAAGCAATACTGCATTCAGTCTAAATCCATTTAGAGAAAAGAATAATTTCCCTCAAAGAAGCAGCAAGTCTGCAGAGATAGAACACTACCTAAAATAATACCCACAGAAATACCTGCCATCAAACAGAATGCTTGACTTAAAACATCTATGTTTAGCTTACTTTACAGTTTTTTTTTAGAACAGCATTGGGTAGATATTTGCTTTATGTTTGTGTTTTAGAAGTATCTGTTGATGGAGTTTTCCTAAAATTAGGATATGGTCTATTTTAGGAGTAAGTTTGTCTCTATTTCTTGCTGGACAAAAATGACTTAGTGTTTAAATGAGTCCCCCCCCCCCCCCCGT
>NW_006769244.1:229270-240515 GCF_000442215.2 Lipotes vexillifer
CCCCCCCCCCCCCAGCTTAAAATTAGAACTCAAGCAAGCAGAAAACAAGCTTCTTAACACCTAAGTTTGGTCTGTAGTCTTATTAAACAAAATTATCCACGAAAATAATTTTTTAGCATATTAGATTTGGTATGTTTGGTTGACTTTTTTCAATTTCTTGAAAGCAACTTTGAAAAGTACAGAATCTCTTAAAGTTCCAGGTCCTGAAAATGGCATTTTGTATATACATATTAGCAATGTTGTTTATATAGGGGTTAGTTGAGACTAATATCAGTTTCTTTGCAGGAATATTTAGTATTTCTAGTCATTAATCACAGCTGCTGTCAAGTGCCACTTGAGTAAAACTAATTCCTATATTTTCAGGAGTAAGCAAATCTGTGTGAAACATTATGTGCTGGGTAACAGGGTTTGCATTTGGAGGAGACTTATTTAAATTTTTCAGATTAAGTTATTAATAAAAGTATAGCTGTTTAAAAGATCACCAATTCTTTAAGCGACCAACTTTCAGGATATCTTATAAAATTTTGTGAATTCTTTTTGAAATTATAGTTACATCAGAGTTCATATTACCTGGCACTGTATAGAATTTGAGTAAATGATTGGTTAATGAAAAGTTATTGTTGATTTGAAGTTGGGAAAAACCTCTTGTCCTTGAAGAATAATCACCTTGTCACAGGTTTTCTAAAATTAAAGTAGTACTTTTAGATAGTACCTTTTCATAGCGGATAAATGTATGCATGTAATTACAAAAGAAGGCAACATAGTTTAAAAAAGGCTTTACTATCAGTATCCTAAAACCCCTAAAGATATAGTTGTTACTTCTTAAAAGAAGACCTTTGTGATTTGGTCAAGCCACAGGTTAGCAGTGATAATACAGTTGCTCATCAGTGTGAGAGAAGAAAAACCAAATGAATTCACTTTTTTTAGAAAAGTACACTATAGCCAAATTAGGGGACAAAAAGGAAAAGAAACTTGAAAACTTTAAAAAATGAATTCTTAAAAACCCAATACTGTGTGCAAAATGATAGACCAAAATATACCCTTCTCTGGTTCATGAGACTGTCAGGTTCTTGCACTGTTGTTTTTTAGAAAGAAAAAAACGTGTATAAAGTACATTAGTAATTCAAAAGTGCCCATTAATATTTCAAGTTGGCACAATACCGGAAAATAGCCAGTTTTCGCTAAATTGAGTTTTCTTGGAATAGGCGATACCTCTAAGTTTCAAGGCTAGAACATTTTATACAAATTAATATAAATTAGTTATTTTCTGTTTTAAAAAGAGTAAAGGAGGAAAGTCCAATCCACAGCTTTGGGGCTGCAGCTAACTAGTCTAGCTTTGCATTATGTGCTGCCTGTGATCTAATTGCAGGAGCTTCCTGATATTAAACATGGGAAATTCCAGCCCAGAGAGGACCTAACTCAGCTTTGCTGTGCTACAGCCTAGTGCTGATCTAGTATGTATGACTTCCTTGGCCAAAAGTTCTGAGAACTGATTGGCTTAGCTTAGGAAGTGTTAACTTTAGTTTGTGTTCTTTGGGCATAACAATTTTCAAATTAAAATTTAAATCTCTACAGTAACTTCTGCAAAGTAAGAAAAGTAGCTGATGATACCATAAATTTCAAAAAAATTGACTGAGGCAAACTCATTTTGTGTTAAGGATGTACTTTGTCTCCTGTGTAATTTAAAAATACCTCATTTTAAAAATACAATGTTGATAGACCGTATGAGACAAACCACATTTTGTGATTTCGTTGATTACAGTCTTTCAGAGAAATCCAAACTAAGCCAGCTTTAGAGGTGCTTTAATTAAATACCGTAGGGTCTGTTATTTATTCGTTTCCACAGTTTTAAGAGAAAAAGAGAACATACATACATATAGGTGCAGATATTATTTTCTGATTTAAAATGTGATTTTATTTTTCCCAAAGTAGGCTTCATGGAAGAATCTTATTGGTCACCACTTCTGATAAATAATTCTTAAGTCAGTGTTTTTGGTTTTAGTTTAACTTGCTTTGTTTTGTATTTTAGGAAGATGGGAAATAGAAGAATTGAAAGAATATCGAGTACCTGGTGACCGAGGACTGGTGTTGAAATCTAGAGCAAAGCATCATGCAATATCTGCTGTATTAGCAAAACCTTTCATCTTTGCTGATAAACCTCTGATAGTACAGTAAGTTTTATTATGTTTTTAATACTTTTTCTGACATTTATATTAGTTTTGTATAATTTGGCTTCTGAATATAGGTATAATGGGTATAAAATGGGCAAAAAAACCCAGATTTTCCTTTTCCATTTCATTTGCTTAAATACACAATGCATGTATACACACAGACACCCTGAGGTTTCAAGAGAAAAGCAGGTTAGTTGAAAAATTATATGATATATGCTGTAATATGCAACATTCCACCACCATAAACTATATAGTGCATACTAAAATCACCATTTTTATTTTAACTCTTTACTTAAAATGACTTGCTATTAAGATATATTAACCTCAGTATATTCAGAATGGAACCATAAATATTGCTGGTAAACCAGTGATAAGATCCAAAGGCAGCAAATTCATTTTAAAGAGGAAGTGCCCTTTTAAAGGGCATATGATCTCACAGACAGTCACCCCTTCCCTCCCCTGCAATATGACATAAACTAGTTTTATTGTCATGTTGTTTGCATGTGTAACTGTCGTAAAATCAAGTGTAAATTCCTCAAGCTGTTTCACCTATACTGGTATAAAACCAAAATAGATGTGTACAAATACAATTACAAAACCAATGAAATTCGTATTAAAAACAAAGAAAAGGAAATGTAGAAATGTTACTTTCTACCTTAGAAGATTGGGCTGTCCAAAGTTAATTACAGTGTAAGGAAATACCATTAACTGTAAACTTAACACTCCAGAACCACTTCAGTTTTTTGCTAACATGTTAAATATATTCCTATGTGGTGTAACTAAAATGCCATTTTGTATTTTAAAAATTTAAAACAATATGGCATTTGGTATAATTGGGCTAATTTTTCAGCTGTGATGCTTTGGCTTAGTTGCACTGTTATTTCAATAAATTTAAAATATCAAATAATGTCAGTATACAACCATTTGAACAAATGAAAAATATTGTTATAAGTACTTATTGGGATTAATATTTGAGCTTGATATATGTCATTATTCAGAGTTTGGGGTTTCTTTTTTCTTGAAAATTTGAAAGTAATCTTCTTATTCTGTTGAAGTTAGGTGAATATAATATCATTTTCTATTTTAATCCTTTGTGGCTTAATTGAAAGGGTAACGGAAAATAATATAAAATTTAACTTCTCCAGAGTGAAATGAATCAAATTTGGTATTTTCAGAAAGTATAAATCACTGCTAGGCAAGCAAGTGAAAGATAGCTTGCAAGATTAGAAGCAAAGATAATAAGTCTAAAAAAATTATTAAAGCAGTTGTGAAATTATTATTCTGAAAAAAGGAGAATCAAGAAGAATGGAATAGCAGTGTTTGATATGCTTGAAAACAGTTCAAAGAAGGATAGTGAATATTTGTTATTCTTAATTTTGATGAAATGAGATAAATAAAAAGAAATTTTATATTAACTACTATAAATACTATAGATTTATGACATAACTTTACTCTAAAGCTGCTTTTTCCAAATTGTGTACATATTAATATGCATTATGTGGTCATATAAGTTTTAGAAACTAAGAATATCTGAACCTTAAAGATAAGGAAGCATATTTGCCCATTAAAGACTTTGAGAAGTTCTCTGTATGAAAACCTGTTTTTAACTTGAATATTGTGTTTCCCAAACATAATTGACCACAGACGTTTTTTACCTCCCTAGCAATAATTACTATTTCATGGGACAGTTTAGAAAATGCTACTCTAAAGAAAATAGGGTTAACATATATTCTGCATTTGTCCTCATTTTTCCTATGATCTAAAATTAGCAGCAGTGAAGCTCTATGACATACATTTCACTGATCTTCGAATCCATTGTGAACTATTTATACTAGGCACAAGTTAATGATTTGAAAAATCTGGAAGTTTGCAGCGTATGAAATAGACATAGTGATCGAGTCTAGGCATACTAAGACAGCAGAGCTGTCTTAACATTTATAGAGACAATTTACACAATTGTTCTCTCTAGTTCTTTTCACAGAACCCTTTCTCCTTGGATCACCTATGCTAAAACTATATCTCTTTTTATTTTATTTTACTTAGAGTAGCAAATATTTACCTTTAGTTCACATTATGCACCATTTCTTTTACTTTATACTCTTCAAAAACATGTTTCATGAAAAAAAAGTTTATCGGCTACTGCTTAAAAGTATTGATAAGGCTTTGAGGAAACAAACTATTTAAAAAATGAAAAAGAACAAAACAAAACTTTTCTTCTGATCATAACAGAAGCTAACATTTTTGAGCATTTATTGGCCCATCACTGTGCATGACAACTTCTAATCATCATAACAGTCCTTTGAGGTGTAGGTATGGACAATATTCCCACGTTACAGATGAGCAAATAGAGACTAGAGCTTCAGTAACGTGCCTTTAGCCGAGGTATTACCAGAATCCAGAAAAAATCTCAGGTCTTCCTGACTCAGAAGTACTTGCTTGTAACCACTGTTGCAGATATCTTGAGAAATAAAGCAGAGTAGAAAGTAGGGAGGAGAAATCACCATAATCTCCAGCAACTCAGAGATGATCACTTAAAAGTTTACTGTATTTTCTCTCTTTCTTTTCTATACAAAATACATATACTAATTGGGTTCAAACTGTCAAAGTTTTGTATGCTTTTTTTTTTTTTTACTTTGTCTCTAAACTTTCTTCAGAAACATTTTAAACTATAGTCCTTCATTAAAATTATCGCTGTGTCCTGTTGCTCCTCTAGTTTTCATCTCTTTTTGCTTTAATTCATTAAACCAAATCATAACTTTTTTGGTTTTCACTGTTTTTCAGTTTGATAACCGGTTTGTTACATGTACTTCATCAATTTACTAAAAATCTCTTCTAAATAGTGTTCAGTAAGACTGTCATTACCTAAACAAGACAAAACAACAACAGAACTTTTGCTGAGAATTAGAGTGTTGTAAATCTATGAAGAGACTGCCATGTCAGTTCACTCTTTTAGCTGTTACACTGTGTTTCCCCTATCGCCTGGCTGTTAAGATCTGAAATATTCCAGGTTATTGACTGAGATTATGAAATCTCTTTGCTGGTGGTATTTAATTAAATGTACAACTTATTTAACATGGTTTCAGTGTAGCTGAACTAAAAGACAAATTAGTAGCAGACTGGATATCTAGGATCATTAGCAATTTCTTAGAAATTTATGCTGTAGCCATGACCCCCGTAGTCTTTGTTTTTAGTTTATAAAGACTATGTATAGTACGTACCTTATTTTAATTTGAAGTTTCCTGTGAAAAGTTTTAGTCAAAGTATTTTATTATTAATTCAACAGTTTTGATGAAAAAAATTATTTCAACAAATTGGTTGGCTTTTGTATAGTTGATTATAATCATTCTATTTTTAATATTTTAAGGATGTGCACAGAAAAGTCATTTCTGCTTGTTCCCTATAGGTTATGGATATGCTTTGTATGAGCTTTCTGGTAATGTAAAATGTTTGTGTTTAAATGAATTGAGAGTAATACATTAGATTTTGAAGAACAGTTAGTAATTTTTATTTATCAGCAGTATGATTCTTTTTCCCTTCATTTAGATATGAAGTAAATTTTCAAGATGGTATTGATTGTGGAGGTGCATACATTAAACTCCTAGCAGACACTGATGGTTTGAATCTGGTATGATATTTTAATGTTTAAGAAAACCTTATTAAAGTTAATAAATATTTTTAAGGAGCAATTGACACAACTGAAATTTTCATTTTCAACTGAAATTGAAAATAACTTTGAAAATTTTTATCCACCATGAGTTTATATAGCTTTTACAGTGCGCCTTCAAGTTTCATACACAGCTTTGTTACTTGATGGCATCAGTTTTGTAATCATTAGCCACATAAAAAAGTTTGCTATGTCTATAAATAAAAAATAACCTGGTGCTTATAAATGTCACTCAAAGATCAGCTTACAGTTATTTTCTTTACAAAATAATAATCACAGGAGAAGTAAGATAACGGAGCAAAGCAGTAAAACACAATGGCCAAAGAACCAAATTAAAAAGGCAGGCCAGTTCAGGAATTGGCAGTCTGCAAAAATTTACTAAGTTAAAAATGTTTTCATAGTGAAGCAGGTTATATTAGGACCATTTGAGGTTTGGAGACGTTTCTTATAGCATCCTCCTACAGGAGGCTATGTCAGGATTTCTGCATATAACAAAAATAAGATAAATGAGACATTAATGAGGTATTTGTCAGAATGTGTGGCTATGAAACAGATTAAAGGATTCATTTACTGTTATTAGGATCGGGTAAAGGGGAAGCCATTTGTAGTAGATGGTGAAACACTTAGGTATTGTGAGGTGATGATCACCTGAAGGTACAATGGCAATAATAAAGTCAAAAACCAAGTATTTTTCTAAGCACTTTATCTAATTAATTCAGTTAATCCTCAGAGAAACCTTATAAGGTACGTACTATTATTATCTTCATCAGAGGTAATGAAATAGAACCACAGGGAGGTTAAGAAATTTGCTCAGGGCCACACACAGCTGATTTAAAGGCAACGGTAGGATTTGAACTCCAGATCCCATGCTCTTAACCAGTGTCCATGCCAAATGAAGAGAAATGACCAGTAATAAAATGGGGAGCATGTTGCAGTGTCTGCTTTTGACAGACACAGTCTGTCAAATCAAGAGTCTGAATCTCTTCCTCACATTGTGCTAAGGGGCGCCATTTTCTGGTGTCTTACTGAATAGTAGTAATGGCTAAGTAGGCACTGTAGTCTTAAGTCACAGAAGGCTTTTCTCTGTGCTTAATTTTCTTAATAAAATATTAATAATACAGATCTGTATAGAGAAACTAAAACATTATGATGTTGCTAGGGTGGTTCCAGCTTCTCTCCTACATCTTGAGGATGGAAGTAATGTGTGCACTTAAAAAACTATTTTGAAATAAAATTTGTTGTGTTTTCCACATCCTTTATTGTCAATTGTGTCAACTAATTCTTTGGTGAATTAACATTTGATACATTTTTGTGAACTCTACCCAGTGGGGTAGAATAGAGAAATCCATTAAATACTCTAATTCTGGACTAATCCCCATACTCATCTCTCTTTGAAGGAAAACTTTTATGATAAAACATCCTATACCATTATGTTTGGACCAGATAAATGTGGAGAAGATTATAAACTTCATTTTATCTTTAGACATAAACATCCCCAAACTGGAGTTTTTGAAGAGAAGCATGCCAAACCTCCAGATGTAGACCTTAAAAAGTTCTTTACAGACAGGAAGACTCATCTTTATACCCTTGGTATGTTCTTTTAATTCATTCATTAATTCAAAGATATTTGCTGACTACCAATGTTTTTGTGGCAAATACTTTGGGAGAAACACAGGTCCTTCTGTTAAGGGCTTATCTTTTTAGGAGAATAAGACACACATACTTATAGCACAGGTAGAAAGTAAAGTGTCGTATGAGGTACAGTTAAGAGCTCAAAAACTATTACTTTCAGTTTGGAAACTTGGAGAAAACCTAGTGAAGGCGGTTATATTTGATATAGTCTTGAAGTGTAGATACAATGTGGAAGATAGGAGAGGAAAGGGATATTTTAGGCACCCTGACATTAGTGGTGCTGAAAGAATAGAAAACTGGAGAAAAAGGTTAAGGAGGAGGAAGCCCTTAATATTAGACTTTATTCTATAGGCATTTGTCATTGTTGGGTCCTGCCTTGTGGTAGTTGTGGGAAAACTTTGACAGGGAAAGCATTGAGCGACCATCTATTAACATACTTAGTTTTACTTTTGTAACTAGGAGTTTGCGTATATGTTGACTAGGAGGAACACTACATGGGATTGTTTCTCCTCTTCCCAAGAACATACAATTATAGAGGTTTGTTCTGCCCATGATTACTTAAAATCACAGCATGTCAGAACCTAACAGGACAACTCCATCCAAGACTAAGGTATTTCAGTTTTCTTTCCAGAAACTGCAGTTACAGAAACATTCATTTTGTCTGCCAACACAGGGACCAATTTTATTTTTAATATCAGTATTGATATCAAAGACCTTTTTCTGAAATTGGAAAATGGTACTAGACATTTTGGGGAGCATAAAGTAAACTGTAGAAATGTAGAGATAATGAGAAATTATAACTAGAAAAAATGAATTTTAATTAGACTTTGTATAAACCTGGTCAAAAGCACTTTGGTAGTGTAATCAAAGGCCACAATTCCACTTTCAGGAATTTATCCAAAGAAAATAATCCAGAAGAAAGAAAATGACCTATGTGTAAAAATATACTGTAAATTGGAAGCAACCCAAATGTTACAGTAGTGGTTTTCTTTCTATACAATACAAAATGATAACTATGAAAATATTCGGCAACAAGGAAGAGACGTTTATAATATTAAAATTGGGAAAGAAAACGAGATTCAAATTGGAGGCACATCCTGATGGCCACTAGACATATTATACAAACAAAAAGAAAAAGACTAGAAAAAACTAATTTTTGTTAATCACCTGATAGGTACCATGCTCTGTGCTAGACACTTTGTTTACAACCGTCCTGTGAGGTGAGCAGTTTCTCTCTATTTTGCCTTAATTTAGGTTAAGTGACTTGCCCTAGGAAACAAAAGTAATTGTTAAGACTGGAATTAAAACTCAAGTCTGACTCTTAAACATTTGCTTTTCTTACTACTATACACAAAAACTTTGTTGTGCTAGGATTGTCGAGTGGCTATTTTCTTTTTAAAAAAACTTTCTGTAATACTACTATATTTTTATAACATTATCCTGTAGTTGTTCTAAGAACCTTACAGGGTCCCTTAAAAGACTTTATAATCCAATGCCTTTTGTTGTAGATTCATTTAGAACATTGAATACAGTTTTCTAAACGGAAAGGTTTTCTGGCTAAAGATTTTGGGCAAAGATGTCTTTTCACATATGTGTGATTGTCATGTGCTTTTCTGATTTACTATAATTTTAAAACATTTCAGATGCAAAATTTATTCAGAAAATAGTCCTTTCAGGATTTTTCTTGAGAAATGTCTTTTTTTATTAGAAAGGGTCTAGCACGTTTTTGCATTTAAGATCTTATTCTCAGTTCTGCTTCAATCTTGACTTTTTTCCTTTGTGTAGTAATATAGTTTTATAATCTCAGCTGTAATAGAAGAGGAAATGGTGGAGAAAAAAGAGAAGGGAGAAAATACTGAGTGTTCATTTACATTATTTGAGTTTGTATATAAATTGCAATATTTGATTTTGATATAAATAATTTGGCATTGTTGTGACTGAAACCTTTGGAGATTATTACTTCAGCATTGCTTTTACAGAAAGTGGTAGCCCATTTACCTAGTTAAGTCAGGATCATCCTGACATTTATTGACAGCTCCTACTTCCTTAACTTACTAAAAGCAAATGTTAGGCAGCTACTTTCATCTACAGTTCTTTCCAAAGATATAAATTATACTCAGTGACTTCCCACCCCATGTTTACAGAAGGGAGAAAGAGCTTTTATTTTGTCATTACAATGATAAGGGAGTCCTTTATGAAACTTTTGGCTTAGGGACTTTTAAAGAGCTAGAATTTACCTCAAAACAAACGTACTAAAGTGTGAGGTTGAATATTTTCAATCATCCTTAAGACATTTTCACTATAGTGTATGAATCAATAAATTTGAAATGCCAATGAGCTTTATAGATTTCTAGGAAATCGTAAGAATGTATCAGTGTTAAATTCCTGATTTTGGTGCCTAGATTTGGGTTATGTAGGAGAATGTCCTTGTTGATAGGAAATATACATTAAAACATTCAGGGATGATACGGATGAGGTCAGTAATTTACTCTCAAGTAATTCAAGAAAAAATAAAGTTCTTTATAGCATACTTGCAACTTTTAAAGTTTGAGGTCATTTCAAAAAATTATTTTAAAATAGTGAAGATTGGGTTGTATTCTGTAACTATGAAAGAGTGAAGCTGACTGGTCATGTGAGTCCTAAGCTGAGTTAGCTATTGGGTATTTCTTATTTGAGAAGTAATGGAGCGTTTTATTAAATTATTATTATTACTTAAAATTTTATCTTTGGTTTTAGAAAGCATTAGATCTAGTGATTTCAATGTATTTTGATTTAATACATCGGTAATTCCTCTTGTGGTTGAGAGAAAATTTTACCCATGAAGTTTAGGGTAGAAGATTATCTTTAACATGTCATGACTGTCAATATGATAAGTGTAATATGTTTAAATTGATCTTTAGTGATGAATCCAGATGACACATTTGAAGTATTAATTGATCAGATAGTTGTAAACAAAGGAAACCTACTAGAGGATGTGGTTCCTCCTATCAATCCTCCCAAGGAAATTGAAGATCCCAGTGATAAAAAACCTAATGATTGGGATGAAAGAGCAAAAATCCCTGATCCTTCTGCTGTCAAACCAGAAGACTGGTAAGCAAAGAATTCAGTAGCAAAGCGTTCTTTGGCATAAAGTAACGTGTGTTTATGTGAAGTAACGTGTGTTTAAGTGAAGTTTACAACCCATGAAGCTTATTCTTTTAAACATCAGTACTACTTGTTTTGACTATTTTGGGTGAAATACTTCTCTAAAGTGGATTTTGCAGTCCCCTGCCTCTTAATTTTCATTTTAATTAATATTTTAATTTTGTTGCCCTTTTCAATATAGTGTTTGTATTTTGTATGTTTTCAATGCTGTGGGGGGAAAATTCCATGAATCTAAAACACCAACACTTCAATTTCAGTTCCCAGTTTGATCTTTATCATGTATGTGTGTGCGTACTTTACATAGTTGTGGTGTTTTCAGTTAATGATTAGTTGGCTTAAAAAGCCATATTCTCAGCATCTTATATAGGATTTACTCATACCAGTTTGCTTACCCATAAAATGTTCACTAGCTGAGTATTTGTGTGGTTTTCATTCTACAGGATTATGAATATTTTTCTTAAAAGAAATGTATTCAGTTCCAGATTACCTATAGCTTGAATTCAGATGATGAGGGATACTTTTATATCTCTCCATTTAACTGAGATATTCTTTGTCCTTCAAATATGTTTTGTAATTTCTCCATAAAATCTTGTTACCTTTATTCCTAAGAACGTTTTTTTTTTTTCCTGCTGCC
>NW_006769244.1:240665-258152 GCF_000442215.2 Lipotes vexillifer
CCTGCTGACAGTTAACTCTTAATTATGGTTTTGCTAAGTAGATTATCTGTCTTTATGTATTTAACCCACCCTATTGGTTATCTATTGCTGTGTAACAAATTACCAGAAAACTGAAGACAACAAACATGAACTCACCCAGTTCCTGAGAGGCAGGAATCTGGGAGTGGCTAGCTCCCCGGTTCTGGCTCAGACTCTCCTGAGGTTGCAGTCGAGCTGCCAGTAAGAGCTGCATGCATCTGAAGGCTTGACTTGGGCAGCTGGAGGATCCACTTCCCACTGGCTTCTTGTAGCCTTTGTCAGGAAGTTTCAGTTCCCTGCCACCTAGGTCTCTCCTTAGGTCAGCTCATGACATGGCAGGTGGCTCCCCTAGAGGGAGTGATCCCGGAGGAAGAGAGCACAACCACAGAAATTGCAGTGCCTTTTATAACCTAGTCCCAAAAATGACATGCCATCACTTCAGCTGCATTCTGTTTGTCACACAGACCAACCCTAGTACAGTTGGGAGGGGACTACATAAAGGTAGATGTACTAAGTATGAGTAAAAAAAGTTTTATTCTTAGTTTACTAAGAGTTTTTTTTCTCCATGATTGGGTGTTGTATTTTGTAAAACACTTTTTGTGCATCTGTTGAGATGACCACGTGGTTTTTCTCCTTTATTTTCTTAGTGTGGTGAATTATATTGATTGATTTTCTAATGTTGACTAACCTTGCAGTCTCCTTGGTCAACAAGTATTGTCCTTTTGATGTTTGCTGGATTCTGATTGCATGTTTTTTTTTCTGTCAGATTTATTGAAGTATAATTTTCATACAGTTAAATCCATTTATTTTAGATATACAGTTCTATGAATTTGGAAAAATATATACAGTGATGTAAGCACTACCGCAGTCGTGATGTAGAATATTTCCATCATTCCCCAAAGGCCTGTATATCCTTTTGTAATCAATTCCCTCCTTCCACCTTTAACCTCTGGAAACTACTGATGTGATTTCTGTCCCTTATAGCTTTGCCTTTTCCAGAATATCATATAAGATGGAATTATACAGTATATAACTTTTGTTTCTGATTTATTTCACTCAGAATGATGCTTTCTGAGATTTATCTGTATTTTTTCTTGTATCAGTAATTAGTTTTGTTTTATTGCTGAGTAGTGTACCATTGTAGGGATGTATCATAATTTGTTTATCCATTCACATATTGATGGAAGTTTTGGTTGTTTCCAGTTTGGGGCAATTATGAATAGAGCTGTTACAAACATTTGTGGTCAGGTCTTTGTATAGACATAATTTTTCCTTTCTCTTCGGTAAATGCCTAGGAGTGTGATTGTACGATAAGTGTATGTTTAAATTTGTAAGAAACTGCCAAACTTTTCCAAAGGGCTATACCATTTTGCATTCCCACCATTATGTAAGAGTTCCAGATGTTATACATTAACAGCATTTGGTATTATCTGTTTTTTTAACTGAGATATAATTGACATATAATATTGCAATGGTTCACATGTACAACATAATGATTTTATATATGTATATATTGCAAAATGATCACTACAGTAAGTTTAGTTAACATCCATCGCTTCACAGAGTTAACAGCTTTTTTCTTGTTTTGAGAACTTTTAAGATTCACTCTTCTTAACTTTCAAATATATGATATAGTGTGGTGAACTGTAGTCACCATGCTGTACCTTACCATCCCCAGGACTTATTTATCTTATAACTGGAAGTTTGTACCTTTTGACCTTTTGGTATTATCTGTTTTTGTTTTTCTGTTTTTCTTTGAATATTCGAAAAGGTTTGTAGTGGTATCTAATTGTAGTTTTGATTTACATTTCCCTAGTGACTAATCCTTAATTTCCCCAATTTTCATTTACTTGCCATTCATATCAGTTTCTATGGAGAAGTATCTTTTCAATTTTTTCCCCTGCTTTATTTGGGTTATTTTTTTATATTCAGTTATGAGAGTCCTTTATATTCTGGATACAGGTGTTGTGTCAGTTATCTAGTTCTGTATAACAAATTACCCCCAAATTTAGTGGCTTAAAACAACATTTGTTATCTCTCAGTTTCTTGTGATTCAGGATTCTGACTGCAGCTTAGCGGGTCCTTTGGCCCTGGGTCTTTCAGCTGCAATTAAGATGTCAGCTGGGGCTATAGTCATCTAAAGGCTCAACGAGGAGTGGATCCAGTTTCGGTTTCACTCAAGTGGGCATTGGCAGGATTCAGTCTCTCAAGGGACTGAATTGTTGTTGGACTGAGGGCCTCGGTTCCTGGCTGGGTGTTGGCCAGAGGCTTCCCTTGGTTCCTTGCAATCTAGGCCTCACCACAGAGTATCTCACAACATGGTAGCTGTCTTCAGCGGAAGCAAGGGAGAGGGGAAGGGAGGGGAGAAGACAGTGCGAAGAAGATGGAGGTTACAGTCTGTACTGGGTTAACACTGTCCTCCAAAATTCCATGTCTACCCAGAACCTGTAATTGTGACTTTATTTGGAATTAGGACCTTTGCATCTGTAATCAAGTTAAGATGAAGTAATACTGGATTAGGGTGGGCCCTAAATCTAGTACTACTGGTGTCCTTGTAAGAAGAGGGAAATTTGGACACAGACACACAGGGAGAACACGATGTGACAACTGAGGCAGAAATTGCAGTGATGCATCTACAAGCCAGGGAATGCCAAGGGTCGTCAGTGGCCACCAGAAGCAAGGAAGAAACAAGGAAAGATCCTGTCCTGGAGCCTCCAGAGAGAGCATGGTCCTGCCCAAAACTTTGATTTTAAATTTCTAGTCTCCAGAATTGTGAGATAATAAATTTCTGTCACTTTAAGCCCCCCAGATTGTGGTGTCTTGTCACAGCAGCCTAGGGAAACTAATATACAGTCTTTTATAACTGAATCTTGGGAGTAACATACCATTACTAATTTCTGTTCATTAATAGCACGTTATTAGGTCCCACCCACACTCAAGGAGAGGGGACTTCACATGGACATGAATACCAGGAGACAGGATCATTGAAAACCATTTCAGAAGCTGCCTACCTCAGTCTGAGATTACCAGTGCCAGAGTCCCTGAGGTGAGGACCCGGTTTGGTGGCACCCAGATTTTGCAGTACAGACACCACAGTAATAGATGTTACTTTAAGCCCCTAAGTTTTGGGGTAATTTGTTATGCAGCAATAGTCAATTAATATAGATATGCAGTATGCAATATTTCCTTTCACTCTGGGGCTTGTCATAGTTTTCGTAACAGAGAGCAGAAGTTTTAAATTTTTATGAAGTCCGGTTTGTCAATATTTGTCTTTGATGATTCATGCTTTTTGCATCTTACTAAGATAAGATGTCTCTGCCTAAATGTGACAAAGATTTTCTTTTGTTTTCTAGACAAATAGTTTTGACTAAAACTCTGTTCTGAGTTAATTGTTCTATGTAGTGTGAGGTATAAATCAAGATTAATTTTCAAAAATATGGGTGTCTAATTGTTCCAGCATCTCTTATCCATTTATTGTCTGTAATGATCTGTACTGATGTCCTCTCTTTCTTTTCTGATATGGCAATTAGTGTTTTTTCTTGATGTGTCTAGCTGAGGGTTTATCAATTTTATTGAGCTTTTTGGAGGACCAGCTTTTGTTTTAGTTTTTTCCCTTCCATTGGCCTTTTTTGTATTTTGTTATTTCCTTCCTCTTCTTACTTTGGACTTAATTTGCTTGTCTTTTCTACCTTATTAAGGTAGAAAATAATTTTCGATAGAAGCAGCTGTAAAATTTCTCTAAGCACTGTTTTAACTAAGTTCCACAAATATATATTCAGTTCATACTGTTTTATAATTTCCCTCATGATTTCTTCTTTGAATTATGTATTTTTAAATGTGTTGCTTTGTTGTCAATTATTTATGGATTTTCCAGATATGGTTTTCATTTTAACTCCCAAGTTAATTCTATTGTGGTCAGAAAACATTCACAAATATCAATTACATCAGCATTGTTCAAAAGCTTTTATATTTTTAATGGTTTTCAGTCTGTTCTCTTACTGAGAGAAGAGAACTAAAATCTTCAACTATGATTGTGGATTTGTCTTTATCTCCTTTGAGTTCTATTAGTTTTTGCTTCAAGTATTTTGAAGATCTGTTACTAGATCAATTCACAGTATTTCATGACCTCTTGAGGAACTGACCTTTTTATTATTATAAAATGTCCTTCTTTATAAACTCTTTTAATACTCTCTGTCTTGAAGTCTACTTGTTCTGATATTAAATCAGCACTCCAATTTTCTTTTAAGTCATGTTTCCATTGAATATTATTTTCCATTATTTACCTGTAACCTGTATATGCCTTTATTTTTCATGTGATTTTCTTGTAGGCAACTACATTTGGGTCTTGCCTTTTAATTTGAGTGTTTTAAATCATCTACATTTAATGCACTTATTGCTGTGGTTGGGTGTAAACCTACCATCTCACTACTTGTTTTTTCTTTGTCCCATATATTCTGTGGCTTTTTTTTTTTTTTTCTAAAGAGAGTTTTTGTTTGTTTGTTTTGCGATACGCGGGCCTCTCACTGTTGTGGCCTCTCCCGTTGCGGAGCAACAGGCTCCGGACGCGCAGGCTCAGCTGCCGTGGCTCACGGGCGCAGCTGCTCCGCGGCATGTGGGATCCTCCCGGACCGGGGCACGAACCCGTGTCCCCTGCATCGGCAGGCGGACTCCCAACCACTGCGCCACCGGGGGAAGCCCATGTGGCTTTTTATAAAATGTTTTTCCTGGCTTTTTTCGGATTGAGTTATATTTTATTTGAGTCTTCTATTTTTTCTTCTCTATTGGCTTTTTTGCTTTTCATATATAGTTTGTTGTTTTGCTGGTTGCTCTAGGGTTTGCAATATGCATCTTAAACCTACTTCAGTCTACTCTCAAATAGTGTTATACCACTTCATGTCTAAGTTAATCATATGAGAGTCTTATATTTTCTCCCGTACATCCTTCATGCTATTATCATACATTTCCTTCTTTATATACTGTGAAGGCCATGCGTATTTATTCTTCAGTCAGTCTCTTTTTATCGGACAGTCATGAGGGGAAAAGTTCTTTTATTCACCCACATATTTGCCATTTCTGGTACTCTCCTTCTTTTGTGTAGATAGAAATTCCTGTCTGTTATTGTTTTCCTTCTGCTTGATAAGCTTGTCTTAATACATTGTAGTACATACCTGTTGTCATTGCATTCTCTTAAATTATTTGTCTGAAAATCTCTTTATTCTGCCTTCATTTTTGAAGGATTTTTCACTATGGGGTTATAGGTTGATAGTTATTTTGCAACAGCCATTCCTTATCATGAGGCTCACACTGATTCTGATGAGAAGTCAGTTGTTATTCTCATCATTATTGTCCTTTACCTAATATGTCATTTTTTTCTATTTGGTTTTAAGATTTATTTTCACTGTTACTGGTTTTCAATAGTTTGCTTTTTGTTGTGCCTTGATGTCATTTGTGTGTGTGTGTGTGTGTGTGTGTGTGTGTGTGTGTATTTGCCTTGCTTTGGATTCTTTGAGCTTTTTGAAATGTGGGTTTATAGTTTGTATCAAATTTGGGTAACATTTGGCCATTATTTCCTTAAATATTTATATATGCCTCCCCATCTCTTTTTTGGGATACCACTTAAATGTGTGTTAGACTGCTTTACGTTTGTTACACAAGTCACTGAGAATCTATTCATTTTTTTAAAACCAGTTTTTCTCTGTGTACTTCATTTTGGAAAGTGTCTATTACTATTTCTTCAAGTTCTTGTTGTTTGTAAACATTGGGGTTTACCACCTATTGAGATAGAATGTTGCTCCTGGAAAACCAAAAGTGTTAACTTGTTGACTCTCTTTTAGAGAAATAGGGGTACTGGTCAGCAGTGAAAATGTCTTTGCCTTAAGGGAAATAGTATAATAGGGAAGTAACTTGTGCAAGGTAGGAAGAATAGTTTAAAAAAACTATTTTAAAATATTTTAAAAAAAATTAAGTCACTTATTAGTGTATCACTTCCATGAATTCATGCTATCAGAAAAGGTAGGACTAATTCCCTCCATGTGGGCTTTCTAACATTGCTTCATATTTGTTTGCCTATAAAGAGTAGGGCTGGGACATGAGAGAAACTGTACAATGAGAGAAACAATGAGAGAAACTGTATATACCAACCTCATTCTGATTGGTGAAATGTGTGAATTTTTTTTATAAAGTGCTAAAAGAGACGCACCCTTAAATTTTAAACCCCGGTTACTCTGAGCCCTCAGACACCCTAAGATAACATTGATAACAGGCAAGTACAAGTCTTTACATACATAGATTTGATTATTTCAGTTTGTTACTCAGTCTTTACATATATATTGTTGATTATTTTAGTTTGTTATTCAAGTTTTGTTTGGAAAATCGTAATGTAGCTTCTTATTTTTACTTTTCTGTAAAGACGAAAATTATGTTAGTAATTCTATTCACTACTTACTATGGCTATGTTTATATACTTTAGAATTTACTTTCTAAGTGTTATTTTTTAATGAAAATATAAAAATTACTAGAATTAAATATGGAGAGTTTTAAAAAAATAATATTGGAGTAGGGAAGACCTTTCCAAATAAGACATAAAATTGAAGAATCATAAAGGAAAATGTTAATAAATTTCAACTACATGAAAATAAATGTTTTACATGGCAAAAAAAAAAAAAAGAAAGAAAAAAACCTCACCATGAGCTACATTAAAAAATGCATGAGGGGTCTTCCCTGGTGGTGCAGTGGTTGAGAGTCTGCCTGCCTATCAGGGGATGGAGGTTCGTGCCCCGGTCCGGGAGGATCCCACACGGAGTGGCTGGGCCCGTGAGCCATGGCCGCTGAGCCTGCGCGTCCGGAGCCTGTGCTCCACAATGGGAGAGGCCACAACACTGAGAGGCCTGCGTACCGCAAAAAAAAAAAAAAATGCATGAGAAACTGGAATAAAATTTTACTTCATATAGCTGACAACTAATTTCTTATTAATTTCTGATATGTTCCAGGATATTAATTATAGCATTGTTCGTCATAGTAAGTTTTTGAAAACACTATTCTCAACGATAGGTTAAATAAATTATGATATATTCACAAAGTATAAAACTATGCGACTGTTAAGAAGAATGAAGCAGATATATATTTATATAAAACAGAGCTCCTAGAACAGTCTTGACATGTAGTAGTCATCCCGTATAAGTTTGTTGATGAATGAGTTTTTAAGTGAACAAAAGCAAGGTCTAATATACTCTGTATAGAATGCTATCATCTGTGTAAAAAAAGTATGTGTGTGTGTGTATATATATATATATATATATACACACACACACACACACACACACACACACACACATACATATGTGCATGTATGTATAGAACATAACAAGTAATATATATAAAAAAGTGTATAGTAGAAGATTTAGGTGGATGAGAGAGAGGGGAGGTAGTAGGTACAAAGACAGGGTAGGAAATGCCTTTTGGTACCTTATGAATTTTGTAGCGTGCATTTTTAAACTGCTTGAATAATTAATAATTAGCATAAAATACTGTATTTACAGGGATGAAAGTGAACCTGCCCAAATAGAAGATTCAAGTGTTGTTAAACCTGATGGCTGGCTTGATAATGAACCGAAATTTATTCCAGATCCTAATGCTGAAAAACCCATTGACTGGTAAGCATTCTTCATCTTCAAGTGTCAATTTCATATGTTTCTTACTTGCTTTTTTGTTACTAGTTTATATGACTGACAGGAGAGACTTGAGGTTACTCCATTTGCTTTGTTCTAATATCCTAAGGAATGAAGACATGGATGGAGAATGGGAGGCACCTCAGATTTCTAATCCAGCATGTCAGATTGGGTGTGGAGAGTGGAGCCCTCCCATGATAGGTAACCCAAAATACAAAGGAGTATGGACACCTCCAATGATAGATAACCCTAACTACCAGGTAATAACCACTTGTTCCAGTCCCATAGTAAACTTTAAAATGTTGTGCTATTTATCTAGTTATTGATAATGTTATGTTAACTTCAGGAAATTTGATTTGTATAATAGTGCGCCTTAGCTATCTTAAGAAGTCAAAGAACATAGACTCCAACTAATTTATGTTTAAAAAGTGAAACATTCCTTATTTAATTTTCCGGGGGAATAAAATTAAGAACTAAAGATAAGTTACTTGATACTATATTTTTCCTTATACTGATGATCACTTTGGAATAAAATTTTATTTTAGAATTAAATATAAGAAGTGACTTCTGATCAAGAAGACTCAGGTTGTACATTTTAGTAATTAAAGTCTGTGCTTAATTAACGTGCTCCTTACTCTCTGGTATTAATTAGTAAAATTGAATTTTTTTCCCGAATATGAATCAGATATTTTTTGAGTATACCTAGTTTTGGGGGTAGAAGTCCTTATGTTATCCATTTAACCCTCTAGTTTTATCTAATTATTCATTGACATTTTCTAACATTTATTTTATATATACAGTTATATATTCTTTTTGCTCACTGTAGTTTTTCTTTATAGTATTTATCACAAAATGTCTGTTTTGGTAACTTTTTTAACGTCTGTCTCCTTCATTAGATTTTAAACACCATAATGCAGGGACCATGTCTGCCTTGATTACCACTGTATCCTAGCATCTGGCATAGTGCCTGGCACAGAATAGACATATGTGATGGTGGAATAAGTCAGTGAGTGATCATATTGTCCAATTTATTTGATTTGGTTGAGTTTAATCACTCAAGATCTAATGGAACTTCTGTGTTGAATAATTGTTCTGAGATTCAGCCGTGGTTGATTATTGATGCCTATCATGAGTATATGAAAGGTGCGGTTCCGTTTTTGCCATACAGTGATCTCTGATTTGAACAATTTTAATGATATCTTGTCTTGAATATCTTTACTAAATGTAAAAAAAACCCAACTTGTCTAATACAGTGTCAGTTGTGAAATTTAATTACTCAAGTTTCTGTATTGGATTTTCACTCTCTTTTTTTTTTTTTTGGCAGTTTACTTATTTATTTTACTTATTTTGGCTGCACTGGGTCTTCGTTGTGGCGCTCAGGCTTCTCTAGTTGCAGCGTGCCGGCTCTAGAGCACACGGGCTCAGTAGTTGCACTGCGTGGGCTTAGTTGTGCTATGTGGGATCTTAGTTCCCCAACCAGGGATCGAACCCAGGGCCCCTGCATTGGGAGCACAGAGTCTTAAGCACTGGACAACCAGGGAAGTCCCCTTTTGCAGAGTTTAAAGTCATTGTTCATAGGGAACATTGTGTACAGGATATATTTCATAGGGAACATCGTGTTCCGGATAAGAAGAAACAAGACTTTATTTCTAGTGAATTACTAATGAATTAATTATAAGTTAAAGTTTTCTTTTTTCCAGTTAGTATTGCTAATTTCATTCAACACCAACTACTTCTTGAGTAACATTTATAATGAAATTATTTTATTTGAAAATGTCTTTAAATTATTTTTTCTCGCAGGGTATCTGGAGTCCTCGAAAAATTCCTAATCCAGATTATTTTGAAGACACTCACCCATTTCTTCTGACTTCCTTCTGTGCTCTTGGTTTAGAGCTTTGGTCCATGACCTCTGATATCTACTTTGATAATTTTATTATTTGTTCGGAAAAGGAAGTAGCAGATCGCTGGGCTGCAGATGGTTGGGGAGTGAAAATAATGATAGAAAATGATAATGAGGTACAGTATTTACCATATGGTAATAATAGGATGTGGTCCTGGTTATAGGTTGTATAAATGGCCTTTAAAAAAGGTAAATAAATGTGCAATAATTACTAAATGCTAAAGAAGCATATTTAAATAAATTTATGTAGACAGAGTATTTAGCTTTACCAAATATGATACAGCTTCATTATAAACTAATAATGAATTATATATATGTAAGTCTTCATTTCATTTATTAAATTATGATAGCATAATGGGATTGAGTGCCTTTTGATGGTTATAGAAATGAGACCACCACTACTACTACTAGAAATAAGACTTAATATCTTTGTCACCTATCAATTTAAGGCCTCAGTGGGAACAGTAATCTAAATATTCTTTATTCATTTTAACTACTTTTCACTTAGAGGAGTATAGAAACTTTTAAAATTTAATATTATTATGTTTCAGGTTTTTTTTCCCCAAATCTTAACACTACTTAGAAAAGAATAAGCTAAGTATTTCAACATAATGCATCTTGGAGAATCTATCTTTAAAACCAATTACTGGGCTTCCCTGGTGGCGCAGTGGTTGAGAGTCCGCCTGCCGATGCAGGGGACACGGGTTCGTGCCCCGGTCCGGGAAGATCCCACATGCCGCGGAGCGGCTGGGCCCGTGAGCCATGGCCGCTGAGCCTGCGCGTCCGGAGCCTGTGCTCTGCGGCGGGAGAGGCCACAGCAGTGAGAGGCCCGCGTACCGCAAAAAATAAATAAATAAATAAATAAAATAAAACCAATTACTGTAAAGAAAAATGTGTACCTCACATTAGGTCTCTTTGGATATTAGCAAAAACCATCAGAAGAGTAAGTAAAGGTAAAGGGATTCTCATTTGGAAACTCTTTTAACTAAAACATTTGATGATTTTAGATTTTATTTTAGTAAGAGTAACAATTTCCTTCCTGAAGGTTGTGTGTAAAATTTGTTAATAAACAAGAAAAAGAAAACACAGTGATTATCAGGTTGAATTTTTTTTTTTTTTTTTTTTTTTTTTTTAGTAAGTTTTTTAAAAGTACAGGTTGAGTTATCAGAGAGTTGTGTACTTCTAAATGAACCAGATAATACATCCATAAAGAGTAGTTCTATCCTGAAACTTACCAAAAAAGAAAACTGTCCTAATTCTTGCTGGTAGGTTAGCAATATTCACCTATATAGTATAATGTACCTTCTACTACAAAGTGTCAAACAGCAATGCATGCGAATAATTGTTTAAACTTTACGAAGTATAAAATGAGAAAATAAAATATTTTTTATCTTACAAATTCACGATTCCTTAATATAAAACCACCTAGGTGAAATAAGTTTTTTGTTTTTGTAGGCTGTATTTCTGAATAAAGGTTTGTAAAATCTGAATTGCCTTTTTATGCTTATTTCTTCTCTAGCCTAGTATATTCAAACAGTTGACCGCAGCTACTGAAGAGCGCCCATGGCTTTGGTTCATTTATCTTGTGACAGCAGTGCTTCCAATAGCATTAATTACTTCATTTTGTTGGCCAAGAAAAGTAAAGGTAAAGAAAATGAATTTTTGTCAACAGTAAAAAAAAAAAAAAAAAAAAAAAATCTCTTAGTGTTTAGGAGTTCTATATTGGAGCAAGTGGCTCTTAAAAGTAATAAACTAAATTGCCTGTAAGTTTTTACTGATAGTTCACTATGATATCACTTATTGCAAAAAATCTTTTTGTAAATAGTGCTTTGCTTTTAGTAAAAATAGCTTGTGTTAAACTGCGACAGAAAAGATACGAAGATGCAGAGTTCAAAAAACTGGACATATGTAAACCACAAACAAAGGGAGCACTAGAGCAAGAAGTGAAGGGAGAGAAAGCAGCCCTGGAGAAACCAGTAGACTTGGAAGAGGAAAAACAGCAAAGTGATGGTGAAATTCTTGAAAAAGGTAAGACGATGATGGTGATTTATAATGGGGACAAAGCTGGGCAAATCTCACTTAAAATAGTAGATTAAGTGGTAAACACCGGCTGTTGCACTTGTTTATTGTCACATTTATACCATTTGAATCCCCAAGAAGGTGTGACTGGTGAAGAGGAGTAACATCCTTGCCTGGGTTGTACCTGAGCAGACATCCAATGTATGACTTCTGTTTTCTAGGAAGAAAGCGGTGTAAACATTGTTCAGTTGCTTCAGAACCTAGCAACTATGAATCCCATATGCCATAACTTTTTGTTCTTGTTGTTGTTTTTTGGTTTTTCTTTTGTTTTTTTTTGCGGTACACGGGCCTCTCACTGTTGTGGCCTCTCCCGTTGCGGAGCAACAGGCTCCGGACGCGCCGGCTCAGCGGCTGTGGCTCACGGGCGTAGCCGCTCCGCGGCATGTGGGATCTTCCCGGACCGGGGCATGAACCCGTGTCCCCTGCATCGGCAGGTGGACTCTCAGCCACTGCGCCACCAGGGAAGCCCTGCCATAGCTTTTTGCAAAGATTTTTCTCCCCTCCAAGGATGAGATGGGAGGTACAGACCATGGCTTCTGTAGAAGGGTAATCAGTTTAAGGCAGGTGATTGCAGCAACAAAATCCACACCAAGTCTCCCAAGGGCTGTTGTTTATCAGATAATTTATCATGTGGAACGAATAGTTTAATCTCTTGAAAGGATTGCTAAATCATACGTCCCCTTGCCACCCTCTACTAAACTCCAGAAGATGTTAGAACTGAAGACAGCTGAGGCTTTTTGGTGCCTCTCCAATGTGACTTCCTTATGCACACTGAGGTAGCAATAAAACTATTGATATTTGTCAGGCATCCCAAGCCAGGCTCCAGAATGAGCCCTTTATAACCTAAATTATATCTTGAGCACTGTTTTTAACTTAATAGTTGATGAAACAGTTGACTTAAAAAACATACTCCCTCAAAACACACATGCACACACGTATATTTACATATGTGTACACACACACATTCTTTGGTTTTCATTTTACATACAGACTGAGTGCTTTAAAATTCTTTAAACCTGCCCCTTTCCTCAAATATGATGATTTATTTATAAAATGTGATAAAATAAATATTTCTATTTAAATTTTTAAAAATGTCTAATGGAAGAAATTGCTTATAAATGTTGGAATTTAAATACATCCCTCCACTTTTATTTAATACTTTTAAGTAGCAAAATTCTAATTCGAGCTTTTGCCTTTAATAAAATCTATTTAATAAAAAATTCTAGAAGAGGAAGGTGAATCTGAGGAAAAGAGTGAAGAAGAAATTGAAATCATAGAAGGACAAGAAGAAGGTAATAAGTCAAATAAGTCTGGATCAGAGGATGAGGTAAGCAACCCTTTAACAGAAAATAAACTAGTTTCTATGTATGACTGTTAATCCATAAAAAAATATTTAATAAAAGCAATCTGGTTTTTGAAGAATTTTTTGCCATATTTCTCCCAGCTTTCTTAAGAGCATACATATTGTTTTAAAATGTATCCTTAAGGAAAGCATGAAAATAATGTAATTTATGTCCTCTTAATGCCTAATGAAACAGTATAAAGTAAGCCTTTGGTTTACAAAATATAAAGAGAGAGCTACGTCTGTAAAAAATGACTTCATTGAAGTGTTTTGTTGAAAGGTGTAATAAGCAGACCATCTGAATATTTAAAAAGTAATTCTGTTTATTACAAGACAATTTTCTTTTAGCCACTGTGAAAACGTTCTCACTGTCACAGTTATTTACTGTAACATTTTGAAAGATTGCATTCATTGGGTAGTTGAGTACTATGCCTGGTAATGGTGTTTTTCTCAAATCTTTAATAAAGTAGTTTTTCCTTAACTTGATATGTCTGCCCCCTTTTCCATCCTGATGTATGACAGAACTTTCCACAGTGCCTTTTTTTATAGCCAGTTATTATGGAATCAGAAACCATCCAGGTATAATTCAGAACCCCAGCTTTCTTCTTTCACCTAGTATATACCCCCCAAGCCTGTTTTCTCTGCTTCTCTAGCCCTCTAAGAGCTGTATAACCCCACCTGCCGGTCACCGTCCCCAGCACTCTCATAGCTTAGAGTTAGGTAGGGTAAAGTTCCGTTATGCCTGGACTGTTGCATGTGATGAGATAAACTTGCTATTTTGTTTATTTGAAGAAATCTCCCAGATAAACTTGTGTTGTTATTGTTTTAATTGTTTTCTAAAGCTTATTCAGTACATATACCTGGTTACTGGTCTTAACTGCCTAGTGAGTTTTTTTTAAATGGGCTTTGGGGCTCATTATCTAGTATGAATATCTTTATTTAGAGGGAGCTGGGTGAAGATAATTTCTTCTAGAACAGAGTTTTAAAAAGTCCTTGTTTCCCGCCATCACTGATGATTTGGAATCATTCACTGAATGTGTATTCTAGTTATATTTTGTTTTGTAAAATATTTTGTGTACTTTTAAAAGTATCTAAATTCCATCTTTTCAGTCTTTTAATCTTCTTATATGTTTGTCAGTGAGCTAAAATAAATCAATTTTTATATAATATAACCTTTAGAAATAATTATAACTATTTTGTATAATACCTGCATTATTTTATTGTTATACAAGTTTAATTTATATATAAATGATTATTCTGGAAGGATAGAATTAGAGGAGAGAAAAAGCCCAAACCATAAGTTTAATGTTTCCCTTTCTTCTCTGTTAATTTTTCTCAAAGTATTAGGTACCAGAAGTTCTGAAAAAGTCTCTGTAAAACCAGCTCAGCAATTCATTACTTACAGAAACATTGTGATGTATAGTTAATGCTTAATATCCCACAATGAAAATATCATGTAACCTTTAATTAACCATGACATTAGATTAAGTTGTAAATCATGAAATAAAATCATGAATTGAGTTCTTAGCATTATTCCTTGTCAGATGCATATTTGACAAACAGTTATTCTAAAAATGTAATCATGGCAAAAGATGAACAAATTGAAACATCAATTTATATCACGTTTTTGATCAGTTATTAAGGAACATAAAAATAAAGGTATATATATATAAACATAAAGATGTTTTGTTAGAAAATTAGAGAATTTTAGAGAATAAGAAATACATTATTTACTACTCTCTACTAGTTGCCCACTGTATGAAAATAAACGTTTTCATATTTTTTTCCCTAGATGAGGGAAGCAGATGAGAGCACAGGATCTGGAGATGGGCCAGTAAAGTCAGTACGCAAAAGAAGAGTACGAAAGGAGTAACCTGTATTCAAGTATTTTTAATTCCTAAGAGAGAGAGTTGGCATTCTGAAGTCGGTGTGCCAGAACTGAACTAGATTCAATCTGCACATCCTGTTTCTACTATCTAGCAATGATATTCTTTCAGACATTTATTTTAATCTTATTTTTCAGGAAAAAAAAAAAAACTTTGAAGTTAACCTGGTCTTTGAATTTAGAATAAAACAAAAGTGGCACATTACATGTCAAATTTTAAGAGATTAATAGCATTAGAAGTTACACAGTTTTAATAGTTTGGAGAAAGTTTTGGTTTCTACAGAGCAAAATAATATGCAGCAACTTCACTGCTATTGGAAGAATCAGTTATTGGAATTTCCCCTTAAACGGCTATACTACAGTATAACTGGTAGTTCCATAGTATAAATAAGAGTGAGTTCTGTTGTACAGAGCTAAATGCAGTAAAGTTTCTGTATGGTTGTTTGTTTCTATCAACAATTGAAAGTGTTGTATGTGACCCACATTTACATCCTTTGTGTCAAATTATAGTTATGGTCCATTGTTCACGTAAATTATAGAGTCCTTTAAAGAGGTGCTTTGTTGACAGACAAATCAACAAAACTGAAATGTCTATGTGTCATTCATAGAATCACTGGTCAGTAGTGCAGCATACTTATATTTGAATACAGAGATAAGAGGTTTATCAAAACGAAATGGTGTACAGATTTTTTTGAAGCTGTTACAGTTGTTTTATGCCAGAATGGCTTACTCTGTTTACAAGATTGCTTATGCCTACATTGCTCTTGAAAATAAAATTTAAATATTTTTTCTTCTTTAAATGAGACCATCTTTAATAGGTAAATTATTATTGGGGAGTCTTTCTTTTATCTGACCATTAAGAGATTGTAGTGGCTAATAGATATCAATCATCATGCTTTGTATTTTTATCTTTTTTCCGACAAAGTCAAATCTATTTTCTGACAAATTCAAATCTATTGTCTCATCTAGCTTCAAAGCTGCCTCTATGGTAGACTATTGCTCCTCTTTTTAAAACACAGTTGACCCTTTAACAACAGAGGTTTGAACTGCGTGGGTCCACTCATACACAGATTTTGTTTTCAATTAATTCTACAGAACTACACGGTATGTTGAATCCTCTGATGCAGAATCTGCAGATAAGGATGGTCAACTATGGGACTTGAGCATCTGTGGATTTTGGTATCTGCCACGCATCCTGGAACCAATCCCCCATGGATGCCAAGGAACGACTGTAGGTACCAAAAGTCACAGAAGTACATTATAGTAGAGCTGTATTATTCCATTTAACATATTTAAGAATTTTTCATGTTTGGGTGACAGACCCTTTGGAAGGTGATCTAAATCTTTGAGACCATGGAACTACTTTAATACCAGCTATCTAGAGAACTCTATACTAGTTGGGTAATATTTTGGATTCCTTCATGGACATATACATCCCATCCTTGGGTAAGCCCGCCTCCTGTACATCCCCCTCGCCAGTAGTACATTTAAAGCTTATGTATAAGGAAAAGGAGCCTCTAGCTTCTCCTCTGACGTAAAGGAAGCCAAACATAGCCACTATTCACTCCTTATTTCAGGGAGTGAACTGAAAATGAAAATAAGTGCTTTATTCCATTGCTGTGTTCTGAACTTCCCATAAATTGGTGGTGGACAATCTTAATACGTAGTTAACCATACTTTGTATTTATTTAATACTGACTAAACTTAACACATCTTGCAAGGACTCCCTTTCTTGCTTTGTATTTGGAATGTCCAAGTGAACTAGATATACTGAATGATTCTAGATGAGATCGTTCTGACAGTAAACTACTACTTCATGAGATAAATCCTTTCTTAACTTTCTGGAAAACTTCTTGCCAACAAGTGTCTTATATATGATCATTTTTTTCTAAAGATCATTAAAGCTTTTTTTACTTTCTTGGTTGCAGATTAATTTCAACTTTCACATTTGGTTAAACTCCATGAGCTTGTAGTGGTAAAATCTGAGCAACCAGCTTTTGCCAGTTCACTGCTCCTTCCTGTGGATGTACCCTCTGTGGATGTACCATGCCTGATAGGTTTAAATTTGTGTATTAGATCCATGCAGTAGACAAAGCACAGAGTCTTCTTTAATAACGAAATGGCTTTTTCCTTTTACCACCGTAATGTGACTTTGTTTAAAATGATTTAAGTTTTACCCTTTCCTCTAATAAAGGAGAAAAATAAATGTATTTTGCCCTTTATTTCAGTTGGCCTTTTTAGAGGCTTTTTAACTTGACCAGGCTAAAGTAACTTCCTTTTTCTTGAACATTTTTTTAAGGTAACCTTGCTTCCATTGGTCATTCCTCTAGGAAGATACATACTACTAGAACTAGGAGCCTTTTTAAAGTGTCAGTCTACATTTGCAAAACATAGAGGATAAACCTGCTTACGTGTTAAAATTAACCACTAGCAAAGAATATAATGTACCTTGGAAATTTAGAATACTAATTTAGAAAACTAATAGTTTTCAGTGAAAACTATTTAGAATAGTTAAAACATAAATATATTACAGTCTAGGTACCTATGAAGCTTTTTTGTTCTCTTTTCAATTGCAGTTCTGTTTTTAACTTCAGCA
>NW_006769244.1:258181-271654 GCF_000442215.2 Lipotes vexillifer
ATATCATATGATATTGGATAACTACTAAAATCTCATGTAAAGGATTTATTTAAACATAATAGTAGCATTTTATACATAAATTCTGATAAGCTCTTTCCAAATTATAGCTCCCATTTCCATAGTATGACAGCTGTGAGGAGTTAAGATGAAGCAGGTCAGATGAAGCAGGTTGATGGGAGAGAAAATGTATTTTTGAATGCATTCGGAGTTTGTGGAGATCCAAATACATGGAAAAGCAATGGTAATTTTAGAGAAAATGGGCAACAGGATAATTTTTTTTAAATGATCTTTTAACACCTAACATAGTATCTTACCACATATTTTCTGTTTCTTATGAATAGAGTTTTACGTCTTTTGTAAAATTTTGGAGTAATTTCAAGTTTTAATTACTTAGACTAAACATTTGATAAGCCATCTGTAGATAATAACAGAAAATTTAAAACAAGGCAAATACATTATACAGTTGATTACAATGTATTACTTTAGCTTCTGTCATCACTCCTCAATACCCCTTCCATTATATGGTAAATTAGGTCCTAAAGCCAACATAAAGTCCGCGTTATAGTAAATATCTTCAAATACCATTAATCTCTATGATTTAAGTGAAATAGACTGTAGCTTGTTTTTAGGATGGAGTAGCTAGAGGCAATTAAGTCATTCTTCCAATTATTAACCTTTCATTTAGTCACATTCTCTGTTCTTTCATGATGTACAAGTGGTCTCACCAACTAAGTAATATGTGGTCTTTGCTGGCAATTTTGATTATATCAGCATTGAAGAAATATCTGATGACAACCACTAGAGGGTGTTAACTCAAGATAGGGAAAGGAAATTATTGGGGAAAGTAAAGAAAGACTGCATTCTAAAGAATTAAGATCAATTTTGCTTTGTTTTGGACCATAAAGTAATTTTAGAATATATAATTGACCTTTCACTTCTCGTTTGGAGAAAGGACTTGATCAGGAATATAAATATGACATCATAAACTGGTTGGAACTGCATGCTTAGATGATTTTGGTTGTTTCTCCACAAATTGTTTTATTGTTACATGTACAATTCCAAATTCCAAAAATCTCTGTAAATCTGAAGTTTTTCATGTTTGACACCAAAACTCATTTGGCAGCCAAACCTGACCTCCCTGACAGGCTATCTGTAGTCTTTACTTACGTAACCTAGTATTAAATTCATATATTTTGCTACAAAAATATTAATGTATTTGATTCCAAGTGCTGCTCCAAGCTGTACTGGTGTATGAGTCATAATACTTTATGAAACGAAAAATTCCAAATTCTGAAATATCTGGTCCCAAGAGTTCCAGGTAAGGGATTGTGAGCTGTACTAACTTGCTATAAGTGAAGTCCAAAGTGAATATAAAGAGGACAAATTTTGGATGGAATACTAATGTTAGTACTGAGGGAAGTTCTACTGGGAGACCCTGAGGAAAAGCGGTCCCTGCCAGTCATCACTCCACCAGCATTTAGAACTAGGAAGTATCACTATTAAAAATGTATTCTGACACTGGTTGAAACAATAAGGAAGACTTTATTTAGGACTATTGCAATAGGGCCAAGACTATCACCATAGGGGAGAGAGAACGGGCTTAACTCCAGATACAGCGAACACAGCTGGGGATTTATAGTCGTTGAGCAGAGTGGGTCGGGGGAGGGTTGGTGGATGGAAAATTGCTAAGAGGAGACATCGAGGGTAGAAGGGTGCTTGCCATGCCGATTTAACAGGATTCTTGCTGAAGGCAGGCAGAGTGATCAGATTCACTTAGCAGGACTAAAACTGGACTAGGCAGGCTGAAGACAGGGCCTAAGATGAGGCCTAGACAAAGAGGGCTCAGAAGAACCTGGTTAAAGTTTGGTCAAGGAGAGAGTCTTGATCAGAAGCTAGGCACAGTCCCTGTGCACACTGTTTACCACCTGTATTTCTAATACAGAAATGACATCCTGAAGATACTGCCATAATGAAAACAGAATATACAGCACTGGTTTACCATTCATATGATGAGCAGGTGGGGCATGTATTTCAGGTAACATTTTGTCACTTGAGTTAACAGCTGTAGGACAGCAGTTGGATAAGCCAAAATGTGAAATGAATTGGCTGTTCCTTGATGCTTTTAGCAAGGTATCGGCAAGAAGGAACTTACCAGTGTCCAAGCAGAGATGGAAGGGAATAGAGAAGGATCACACATATTAGGTACCTCACAAGATTAGAAAAACTAATTGCTTCTGTACCCTGAATAGCAGGAAAAGTTCAAAATGGTTTTATTTTTGAGGTGTGGGAGGTAGAAGGGGAAGGCCAGTTAAGACTTCTCTTCCAAGTGTTAAGGCAATCAAAGGGACCCAGCCCTGCAGTGATACCTGGGTGTTGCAGTCCCAGGGCAGTCTTATTTTCAGTTGGTTTCAGAGTAGCCTCCGTTAAAGAGAGGCAGGGTCCTGTGAGGAATGAAAGCAAGCAAACTTTTGAGAATTTGGTCTAGAAAAGAGCTTGATTGTGATTCCTAGCCTATGGAACTGAAGCATATGGACAACAAGGTTGTTTTTGAGGGAACTGTACAGCCCAAGAAACGTGAGCTTGGCCTACAAACGATGGGCAGCAGACTCACACCAGCGCGAATTGGACTGCTTTCACAACTCCCATGAGGGGAATGGACAAGGAATAACTTTCCAGTTGGGGAAAGCCATGGAGAGCAATGGGTAAGGGAAGTCCCTTGCCAGAGATTACAGTCAGGGTCTAATCAAGGAACTTCGTCCACTATCAGAGACAGGATCTTCACAGGGTCTCTCTCCCAGGAGTATTCCACAACTGCTTTGATGTGTTTCCCTTTATTCCGTTGTCCAAATTTTGAGTTTTTATTTAGGTATCCTATCCCCACTACACCATTATAAATGGGCAAAGCAAATAATCTGTCATCAGTTTAGAGGCGGTCAGACTATTAGGAGTCACATCTACAACTGACAGACCTTGACAGAGATCCTGGATCTTGAGCTGAGACAGTAACTGGATGAGGAGAGGTTGAGTACGTTGTGTGTGTGGGAAGAAGGCTGGGCACAGATACTTAATAGCGAGAGGAGAGGGCTGTGGCTGAAGCTGCTGCCACCCTCATCCTCTGTCGGCTTCCATAATAAAGTCGTAGCTGGAATATGGCTTCCAGCCAGCAACTACATTTCTCAGCCACTCTTGCATCTAAATCCCCACGCCCTTGGGAATGTGAGAAGACATGAGCCATTTCCAGGCAGGCCCAACCCATAAACCCTGCATGTGTACCCCATGCATTTTTCTGCAAATCAGAATGGTGATAACTAGGGTGACTTGGAAGCCACGGTTGAAAATGGTAGAGAAATCCTCAGCTCACAAAGCCTGTTTGTTAGTTTACAATGCTCACCTCAGAACCATTAGTTGGAAGAGAAACTTGTTTTTTTTACCACTGAATCTCGTTACAAGAGCTTAGCCTAACCTAAAAAATACAACCATCTTTCCCCTGGCAATCTTGGATCCTTTTCTTTGAATTCTTTGCTTTTATTTTTTAAATTAAGGTATAATATCCTATATTTGTTTTAATAAGAATAGTATCCCCGGACTTCCCTGGTGGCGCACTGGTTGAGAATCCACCTGCCAATGCAGGGGACATGGGTTCGAGCCCTGGTCCTGAAAGATCCCACATGCCGCGGAGAAACTAAGCCCATGTGCCACAGCTACAGAACCTGCGCTCTAGAGCCCGCGAGCCACAACTACTGAAGCCTGCGCGCCTAGAGCCCGTGCTCCGCGCCAAGAGAAGCCACCGCAATAAGCCCGCGCACCGCAATGAAGAGTAGCCCCCGCTCGCCGCTACTAGAGAAAGCCCACATGCAGCAACGAAGACCCAATGCAGCCAAAAATAATACAAATAAATTAGTTAAAAAAAATAGTATTCCCTTAAACATCCAGGAACTGGTACTTAAATAAGATATGCTACTTATCCTGTGGCTTTGAACAACCCCGATACACCAGTGCACCACTGTATATATCCCAGTTACTTACGCAACAATATCAAAACACATGCAATTTTTGAAACAGCTTTTTATTAAACAGCAAAGCATAATGGCAACACAGTTTTAAATGTTTAAAAATTAGGTCACAAAGGGATGCAAAATGTTTGCAGTATGACTATTATATATTCATACAGCTAAAGTCATCAAATCTTAACACCAATACAAACATTAAGATTATTCCATGATTAGCCTGAATTTAATAACCATAAACTATATTAGTGGATCTCTTTTCCTATTTAATATTTTAACATTACTTCTGATACTGATTTCTTTACCAAATGGAATGTACAAACTAAATTTTAAAAAAGTGTTAAGTGACTAAACCTCTGCAAACCAGTAGTTGGGTTTACAGACAATTCTGGGAGAAGTAGTGAGATAAAATACTGAGAAAGCATCAATTAGTATACGTGTAAAACTCTCCCATTTTATTCATGATTCTGATACTAATACACTTTTTAAGGGACTTTGCAAAGTTGATCATCTGGGTACTGCAAATAAACCTGAGACCAAATTTTATTCTCTTCTAGGTATGGTTTACATAAGGTTAGCCAAACTTAATCCATTTTCTTATATATTCCCCCTGGCCCAAATCTAATCTGTGCCAGAGATAACACAAATCTGGAGTAAAACTATTTGGAGTTGGTTACAAGTACTTACCAAGTATTGAATACTTCTCCTACCCTATTTCTATTTTTCCTCAAAATTTTCTATTTCAAACACACACACAACCAGAGCTCATCTTTTCAGGTATCAAGTGGATTATTTTGTGCAAAGGAAGTTTTTAACAACAAATCTTCCCAATACGATAATTCAGTTTCAAAGAAAAATCTTCATCTTTATAGCCCCCGTTTTCAATTGATTAAACAGAAACCAACTATCCTATCTTATTACTAAATATAACAAATAAGCCCTAAACTGAAAAAATATCTTATTTTGGTTAAGTTTCAACAGAGTTCGGGCTACTCTCTTAGATGATTAACTACTGAAATTACTTTTTACAAATGTGAAACCAATTTTTTCCTTAGGGGAAGGAAAATGGGAAGAAAGCAAATGGAGAAGAGGCACACGATGGTGGACAGGGTATATAAAGCTGTGCATTCAGTACGTGATTTTGGTCACTTTTTCACAACACGGTGGTTATTTTCTTGTATCTCTAACTATGCCTATAATAAAAGACAATGCTAAACCTATAAATCAAAGCAAATTTGATATAACATTCATTTTCAAGTTTCATAAATATATGCATTTCTAATTATAAAGTCTCTACAATACCTTTGCACATTTTCATAGACTAACGTAATACACAAACTCATGAAAGTCTTCTGTTATGCTCTTAATTTTGCTTAGGTCTGACATTATCTTCATAAATACTCAGTGAAGCCACAAACAAAAGTACTATAACTTTTGGAATCTATCCAAGTTTTAAAGAAAAAAAGATCAGCAGCAATTCCATAAGACATAAGGGATATCAATCCCTTATTTTCTTTTGCTTTTTGTGTCAGTTGTTTGAAAAACACTAGAAGCTGACATGAGGTTTTCTATATATTGTCCAAGAACTTGGTTTTCTGATTTTAGCTTCAGATTTTCCTCCTTAACTGCATCTACTCTTGCAGAGAGATCTATATGAAAAATAAAAAAGTGCATTGTCAATAAAATGATGGCAATGACTCCGTGTTATAAAATGCTTATTAAGATTCATTTTTAAAAGAAATACAATCCTGGGCTTCCCTGGTGGCGCAGTGCTTGAGAGTCCGCCTGCCGATGCAGGAGACGCGGGTTCGTGCCCCGTTTCGGGAGGATCCCACATGCCGCGGAGCGGCTGGGCCCGTGAGCCATGGCCACTGAGCCTGCGCGTCCGGAGCCTGTGCTCCGCAAATGGGAGAGGCCACAACAGTGAGAGGCCCGCCTAACGCAAGAAAAAAAAAAAAAAAAAAGAAATACAATCCTTAAATTTTCTGTTTTTAAACTCAGACTACTTTAGAAGTTAAGGTAAAGAAAGCAAACTGAGTGCAAATCAATAGCCAAAATTCCTAAAAAGAGATTTCACATTAGACTAAATGGTATTCTTTGTTATTCTTTAACAGCATTTTTGTTAAATAGTTAACTCTTAAAATGGTTATTTAAAAAAACACTGTTTTTAAAATGTGAATTTTAGTTCATATCATCATAAAACCATAATGTCTTTACTAGTAATATTTAAGACAGTGTAGTAGATGAACATAACTGAATTCACATACTGGATACAGGCAGTCAGTTTCCAAGCAATTGATCGTTTTGTATTTTTACATTAGCAAGAAATTCAAAAGAGCAGGTCTTGATGATTAAAAAAAGAAGATACCACACCTCAGTCATTCAGCAACTAAGTTACTGGGGTGCCTTCTAAGAGACAGGCACTGTTCTAGAGGCAACAGTAACAAAAAAGGTCCCTGCCCGTAACAAGCTGACATTCTAATGGGGCTTAGGGTGGGTGGGGGTCAGGAGAAAAAGCAAGAAGGGTAAGGGTCACAGGAAGCCAAGGGCAGTTGTCCTGTGATACAGTATAGTCAGGGACAGCTATTTTGATTAAGGAAATTTCGCCAGAGACCTAAAGGAAGTAAGGGAATGAGCCACATAGATATGCAAATGACTAAGGGAAAAGATTCAAGCACAGGGGAACAGCAACTGCTAAGACCCTGAGGAGAAGCTTGCTGAGAGAACAGCAAGGAGGTTGAAGTGTCCCAGTTAGGGAATGTGACAGGACTGAAAGGTAAAAGGGAAGTGAGAGACTTACAGAGAGGAACCTGGCTTCCATTAACTGTGAGATGGGAAGCCACTGGAAATGACATGATCTGCTCAACCTGTTTTCAGAAAAAACCACCACCACCTCTTAATTTCGTTGAAAACCAAAAGATGTTTCACTGGTGGAATTAATTTTATGCAAGACATTTAGAAAATGAAAAAACTCAGATCAGTTCCCTTATAATCCCTGAGGCTAATACACTGATTTTACACTCATATAAGCTTTATTAAAGTGGACTTAGTAACACAATGCAGGGACTTAAACGGGGCTCATTATGTTAGACCTTAAAGAGGGAATCATAAGAACACTATTTGACTTCCTTATTGAAACGTATCTGTTCTTTGAAATTACCAGCCAAAGCTACAGGCAGGAGAGGAAAAAACCAAAGTAGACTTTGAAATTTATACTTTTAAAAACTGTGCACAGCAACAAACAAAATTTAGCAATTTGCTTACAATTACAATTTCAATTACCTGGATGTTAGTCAAGAAAAATACAAAATGCAAGCTAACCTTCAAGGGTGTGTTGGAGTTCCAAGACTTGATTAATAAGTCGTGTTTTCTCCTCCAGTTCCACCTGATTTTCAGCATCAACTGCTGTAATGAAAAGGTTCAGATTTACTATTAATATTAGCTACCACTTGTACAGTATAGCACTTAAAAGATCTGCAAAATGGTTTATATTCATTCTTACTTGACTTATACAAGAGCCCTGTAAAATAAAAGGTAATATCCCACATGGCAGATGAGGACACCAAGGTGAAGGTAAAATGTTTTGCCAACATCTCATAGTTAAAGAATGGAAGTTGCCTTAAATCTTTTCTAGAACTAGATGGGATTATAAATAAGTACACTGGCCAAGATCAAAGCCTTCTAAGTATCGATTCTCTGATCTTTCTATTGCTTAATAAAGCAATGCAAGCGCCACAAAACCAGGAACATACAAAAAGGAAAACGAAGAACATACCATCCATGTCAGCATTCATCATCTTCGGTAACAAACTTTTGGGCCTTGGATAGAAAATTCTTGATGAATGGTCTGCAATGAGAAAAAGTTAGAAACACAGACACATAGAGTAATGAAATATAAGCTTGTTTTTCAAAAGAAAATTAAGTGACCCAGTAGGACCCTTTTCACATGCTTTACTAAGAATAAATACCCAGTGGGGAAATAAGCAAAGAATATTTACAGTTTACAAAGCGAAGTATTAAGTAAATAAGAGAAAATGTTGAGTTTCTTGGTAGTCAGAGAAATGCATAATAAGTATTGTATATTTCGTAAAATATTTTTCTAAAAGAAGATCAATGCTAGCAAAGTTATGGAAAAACTAACACAAAATATTGAACACAAATTTTAAATGCAATATTTTTGGAAAGCAGTACAGTAATAAACAAGATTCATAAAAACATTTAAATATTTTTTACAAAGTAATTTTACTCTTGGAAATTTAGCCTAAGGAAAATTAAGAAGGAAAAAAATTACATCCATAAAAATCTTTACTTCAACCTTATTTATAACCCAGTAAATTGGAAACAACATAAACTGTCCATTCAGAGCCTGGTTGATTATAGTTGCCATTTCTAATGAAGTGGCTACTAAAAATAATTATGACTATAATAACATGAAAGAACGTTTATGCCATTGTATATTTATTGATGTAAATTATATGAAAAACCTTTAGTATGGATAAAGAACACACAGCAAATTGAAAAAGCTCTTACATTAAGGATAATGGCAGCAAGGAAGACAAATCTCTCTAAAAATATTCTTCATTATTAAAATTGTTTCATATATACCAATTAACACTTTTTAAACAAAATTCAAAAGAAAAATACTCGTTATCTGAAACACTAATATGGGTTAAATGAAAAATATGTACTTGTCACCTCCTGGTTATAGTTAAAATAGATTAGGATGTAAATGAGTAAATAAATATTAACATTTTCTTGTGTCCATAAAAGGCTCCAAAATATTAGAGCACCAAATCCTTGTGAAACATGTTCTGCTCTATTGCTAATATTCATTTCACATGCAATGTGCTCAAAATTTATTAAATAATGTACCAGATTATTACTGAAAACAGATTTGTTAATCAATCTAATTTACTCATTGAAGCAACTTAGATCTTAGTCAATGTTGTTACTCCTTCAACAAGTATTTATTGAGCACCTACTATACCCAAGGCATTGTTATGCCTCCATATGCTTAACAGTAGAACCCAAACCTATTGAACAAGGATGTCTACATACCAGAACTAGAATCACAATCAAAACAGTGATCAGTGTATTGTATATTCCCTCATGACACTTCAGATGCTGGCATGAACATGGCAATAGAGTGCTCAGTGTACACATCTATAAACTACCTCTCAAGTAAGATATCACTCAGTCTAAAAAAGAAAGATATTAAACCTCCTTTACACATAGCTGTATTAAAGAAGTAACACTAAAAATAATGCTTACTACATCTATCCCAAGTCTTCCCACTTATGCAGCAGTAGCGCTACTCTCCCTCACTGGTTTTAATTCTCAGGTTCTTTGTACTTCAGAAAAAGTTTTAGATAGGTATAGTTGCGCACACATGCGCACACACACACGCACACACACACACGCACACACACACACAGATGACCCTTGAACAAGGGTTTGAACTATGTGGGTCCACTTACACTCAAATTTTTTTCTATAAATACTACTACAGAACTACATGACCTGCACACTACAATGTGCAGATGCAGAATTGCGTATATGGCAGGCTGACTGTAAAGTTATATGTGGATTTTCAATCGTGCAGAGGGTCAGCACCCCTAATCATCGTTGTTCAAGGGTCAACTGTATAAATATGTGTGTATATGTGTATATATATCTACACACACACACACATAAATCCAAATAGATTATGAAATTTTTTTCAAAAATTCTTTAAGTCATTAAATGCTTTGTATAATAGTATTCGAAGACCACACTTCAAAAATTATTCTTCTCCAATCAATGTGTCTTTATAATTGAAGAGGAAGAGTGCTAGCAGTGAAAACTTCATTTGGCCCTTCCCCGAGAGAAGAGCACTTTCATACCACTTCAACTATTGATACTTGTCTGGGAGGGATGACAGAGGTAACAGCCAAAAGCAAAAGTAAGTGATCTTGGGAATACTCAGCAACAGCAGACTTCAACTTGGCTATCTTCCCTGCTACATGAGAGAAGTATTCCCCATTTTTTTTTTTTTTTTTTGCGGTACGCGGGCCTCTCACTGCTGTGGCCTCTTCCGTTGCGGAGCACAGGCTCCGGACACGCAGGCTCAGCGGCCATGGCTCACAGGCCCAGCCGTTCTGCGGCATGTGGGATCCTCCCGGACTGGGGCACGAACCCGCGTCCCCTGCATCTCAACCACTGCGCCACCAGAGAAGCCCCTCCCCATTTTTTAAAAGTTTGCTTTATGCCACTTCACTTGTATAAAAGACCTACATTAGTACCTGTTTTGCTAAACAAAAGAAATCTGATGAGGATTTTCACTTTCGTGAAAAAAGGCAAAAAACAAAAATAGCATTCAGCGTTTGTTTTGCAGCAAGGTGTTACAGAGGCAGCACTCACTCTGAGCAGTGACACCAAGCTCCTTCCCTGAGAGCTACACTCAGACTCTCAGCCTCAAGCCACCACAGCTTTGACCTGTGTCTGTGAGCATCCGTGTTGTATTTATTTTGTGCGTCTGTTAGCAAGATGTGTCCTACGATAATTGCTTCATCACTTTATGCCATTTCAGCTTACAAAAGGTAGGAATGCTCTACTTTCAGATAGTAGGGGGAAACCTGTATATTAAATGCTCCAGATTTCTAATATCCAGTCTTTTTAAGAATACACCTGAAACAGAACTCTCATGACAGCTGAGAAGAGTGATATGATACACAAGTCAAAGCAACAGATAATCACAAAATCAATGCACTCAACTTTGAAATCAGATCTAGTATAGGGATGGGTTATACTTCTTTTGCCCGTATTTTAGTCTAATACTAAAATTAAACCCAGAAGTCTTCCATAAATGCAACGTGTTCCAGGCTGACCAATGTAGTAGGTAAGGAAAAAGAAGCCAGTTTCTGAAATTTTGGCCACATATAACCCAAACAATAGAAAATTACTCTTAGAAAAACACGTCCAGATTGGGGTGGAAGCAAGAGCACAAAAGCAGGGTGCAAGGACAGTGCTACAGGATATACCACATAACCCAAGACAGCACTACTCACATCATAGCCCATGTAAGATTGCCCTGAGGGCTGAACAGTGCAAAACCTGCCCAACTGTATGTGGTAGCCGTGTGCAACACCAGAGTATCACCAGCTGCCTCTGCATGACAATAACAAAAAAACACAAGTAGCAATTTTTTCTTATTGTGATGTGATCAAATAGACCAGTCTCAAAACGCTACTCCTGTATATATTCTAAGTCTGTCAGGACATCCAGAGTCATAAACAGATTTATTTTATATATGGGATCAAAAGGTTTGTTGAGCCCTTTAAGTCAAAGTATTTTAGCCATGGATTTTACTTCCTTCAAAATAGGGTCAATCCTCAAACTTTGCAATGCCTACATTAGCACAGTACTACATCATAATATGCACTCGACACAAGATTGAATTTTTCAACTATAAAATTCTTCTTCTCAATCTATAGTTGCTATCATATTAATCCAATGCTGTGTCAGAAGTGCTCTTAGGAGTTCATTTTCAACTCCTTCTGCTCCTACACATAAATCCAAACCTGACATTAAAAGAGAGAGAACCCAGGGGCTTCCCTGGTGGCGCAGTGGTTGAGAGTCCGCCTGCCGATGCAGGGGACACGGGTTCGTGCCCTGGTCTGGGAAGATCTCATGTGCCGCGGAGCGGCCGGGCCCATGAGCCATGGCCGCTGAGCCTGTGCGTCCGGAGCCTGTGCTCTGCAACGGAAGAGGCCACAACAGTGAGAGGCCCGCGTACCGCAAAAAAAAAAAAAAAAAAGAGAGAGAGAGAGAGAGAACCCAGACAAAAGTATCTCAAGTGTAAGAACACCGAAATAAATGTGGGGTGCTAAAGCTGATCTGTTTATCCAAAATCTGCCTTAGCTTATCCAAAATCTGCCTTAGCTCTCCGCAATGGATATATGACTGTCTGGGATTCCTCAACTCTGACCTAAGCCGAGGTCAGATCTCATAAAACTTTTCTCAAAAATCACAGTAAAATTTAGTGCCTATCTTCATCTAGCCTTGGTCAGTGGAAGAGAATCTAGAGTTATTTTGATAATTTAAGTCCAGGGAGCAAAAGTATGGAAAGAACAAGGATCCAGAAATGTGGCAAGCATTAGTATAGACCCATTTTCCATGACCTCACAGTCAACTGTGACCAAAGGCTATCATCTTACCAAGTACACCTCTACTTTCTTTTCTAGTATGCGTAACAGTACCATGACGTGCTCTTCATAAGAGGCAGTTTAGCACAGTGATTAAGAACATGGATTTAGGTTACCTGGATTCAAATGCTAGCTCTCCTATTTATAAGCTCTGGAACCTTAGGTAAGATTAACATCTCAGCCTCTGTTTCCTCATCTGTAAAATGAGGTTAATAACAGTATGTACCTCATAGTTTTGTTGTGAGAACACTATGAGTAGATATATAATATGTGATTGCAACAATACACAGTAGTTATTCAATAATGTTAGCTATTCTCTTTTCTACCTTTTAGCTCTACTTCAGGCCACAAGAAGAAGTTTTAAAAATTACCTGGTCCACTTGCCTCATTTTTACAACCAAGCCAAGGCCAAGATGATAATGGTCTACCTAAGATCACAGTAATACTTACATAGACAGAGCCAAGACTACATACAGTCAATGTCCCAGTCTAGTTTTTTCCACCACTCCATCATAGTATGCTCACAACAGAGACCTGAGATTTTGAGACTTTTCTGATATCCACCCAACCTAAACCTCTCAACTTTTCTGCATCTAAAACTGATTTTCATCATCTGTCATCTACTTACTAAAGGAACTAGCAAGACTACTAAACGTCACTGTACATTAATGTACTAAATTCTTTACATATATTAGCTCATCAAATCAACAGGACATGGCACTTTACAAACGTGGACCCTGTATCTCAGAAAGGCTACATATCTTGCCTTAGAGTTCACAGCCGAAGTCTGTACCAATTATCTGAACTCAGATCTAACTATAAAGTCCCTGCTTTTTCCATTATGCAATGGAAGACACTTTAATATGACCCTAATCTAAATTTGCAAAACATTTTGCAACCCTTGATGTCAAATTTCTTTGCTATTTCTACTATCTAAAAAACTGAAGGTAAATTTCATTCACTGCAAGCTGCAACGACCTTCAACATGGCTTGTTCAAGTCCCTTCAAATTCTGACTTGTTCTGGTTAAGTCCAATTTTAAATTCCACAAAATTAAGGGACTTTTTGGCCAAATATTTGATCAGAAATGAGATCCCCAGAGTGGCTAGCTATATTGAGTTTAATCAATGAATGAGTACAGGCACGGAATATATAGGCAGAGCTTTGGATTCTCAGGCACAGTGCTGGGAACAGAGCACACCATCTGTCCTTAATATTATTACGTCATAGTACTGGAATCGATACACAACGAAAATCCTGTCTTTCAGGAATGCTGGTTTCTCC
>NW_006769244.1:271664-272116 GCF_000442215.2 Lipotes vexillifer
AGGAATGCCTGTTTCTCCTTTCAAACAACCCTAAGTCCCCAAACTTGTCCAGCAGGACGCTTGAAAGATGCCCATTGAGAAACTAACCCGGGAGCTACTTTCAGAGCCTGAAAAGATGTCGCCAGCACTGGTCTCACCGCTCACTCGGCTCCCTCCCTGCCCCCGCGTCCTCTCCCCCGCCCCAGTCTCCGAGTTCTCCGCCGAGAAGCCGCGGGCTAGTCCAGGCGTGCCAGGTCCCAACCAACCCGAACGCCCCTCCCGCAGTCCCACTTCAAGGCGGACAGAGGCCTTAGACTCAGGATCTGCGGGGAGAAGGCGGCAGGAAGTCCGCGCCACGGACCGCGGGCGGCCCTCCACAAAGGAACCTCTGCGCCCAACAACAAGAGGATGAGAAAAGAGGCTGCGCAGGGGTTCTTTGGGAAGCCAGGCCTCGGCCGCCCACCTAACGCCCA